>NC_092113.1:47360975-47601516 GCF_045679555.1 Salvelinus alpinus | reverse complement strand
CTCCTGTTTCAAGTTTCTACGGGCCTAACTTCTCCTGTTTCAAGTTTCTACGGGCCTAACTTCTCCTGTTTCAAGTTACTACGGGCCTAACTTCTCCTGTTTCAAGTTTCTACGGGCCTAACTTCTCCTGTTTCAAGTTTCTACGGGCCTAACTTCTCCTGTTTCAAGTTTCTACGGTCATAACTTGTGTTCTCTTGTTCTGTTTCAAGTTTCTACGGGCCTACCTTCTAACCCTTTCCCCGTTCTCTCTCCCCCTCTCTCTCTCTTTCTATTCTCTCTACCTCTCACTCTCTCTTTCTATTCTCTCTACCTCTCACTCTCTCTTTCTCTACCTCTCTCTCTATTCTCTCTACCTCTCACTCTCTCTTTTCTCTACCTCTCTACCTCTCTCTCTACCTCTCTCTCTATTCTCTCTACCTCTCTCTCCTCAACAGGAGTCATGAGGTATTATAATCTACTCTCTCTCTCTCTATTCTCTCTACCTCTCTCTCCTCAACAGGAGTCATGAGGTATTATAATCTACTCTCTCTCTCTCTCTATTCTCTCTACCTCTCTCTCTCTCTATTCTCTCTACCTCTCTCTCCTCAACAGGAGTCATGAGGTATTATATTAGACTTAAGAAAGTATGGAAGGTATGCGTGTTATTTTGTTTTATTCCGTTCCAGGAGTCTGGTTGGTATTGGTAAGCCTTCATCTATCTTTAACAGGAGGGACAGAGGGAGAGAGGAAGAGAGGTAGAGAGAGATAGAGCAGCAAACTGGTTGGCTTTCAGAAAACTGGTCAAATTTCTTCTGTCTTCACATCACAGCTTAGAATCGTTCAACTTTCGCTGAATCAACAGTCCAAAGTTCACTGAATCCTCTGTTGATACGTTACAATAGAGATGGTGTATTTTCACCTGTTATCTCTAGAGAGAGAGAGAGAGAGAGAAAGAGAGAGAGGAGGAGGAGAGAAGAGAAGAGAAGAGAAGAGAAGAGAGAGAGAGAGAGAGAGAGAGAGAGAGAGAGAGAGAGAGAGAGAAAGAGAGAGAGAGAGAATCTCTTAGAGCTTTGCATACTTGGATTGTACAATATTTGCACATTATCTTTTAAAATTATTCAAGCTCTGTCAAGTTGGTTGTTGATCATCAGCCATTTTCAGGTCTTGCCATAGATTTTCAAGCCGATTTAAGTTAAACTGTAACTAGGCCACTCAGGAACATTCAATGTCATCTTGGTAAGCAACTCCAGTGTAGATTTGGCCTTGTGTTTTAGCTTATTGTCCTGCTGAATAGGCGAATTTGTCACCCAGTGAATGTTGAATACAGACTGAACCATGTTTTACTCTAGGATTTTGCCTGTGCTTAGCTCTATTCCGTTTCTATTTATCCCAACAACAACAGCAAAAATCCCTAGTTCTTGCCAATGACAAGTATACCCATAACATGATGCAGCCACCACCATGCTTGAAAATATGAAGAGTGGTACTCAGTGATGTGTTGTATTGGATTTGTTATATAGTTAATTTATTTGCCACATTGTTTTGCAGTATTACTTTAGGGTCTTGTTGCCAACAGGATGCATGTTTTGGAATATTTTTATTCTGTACAAGCTTCCTTCTTTTCACTCTGTCAATTAGGTTAGTATTGTGGAGTAACTACATTTACATTTACATTTAAGTCATTTAGCAGACGCTCTTATCCAGAGCGACTTACAAATTGGTGCATTCACCTTATGATATCCAGTGGAACTACCACTTTACAATAGTGCATCTAACTCTTTTAAGGGGGGGGGGGGGGGGGTTAGAAGGATTACTTTATCCTATCCTAGGTATTCCTTAAAGAGGTGGGGTTTCAGGTGTGTCCGGAAGGTGGTGATTGACTCCGCTGACCTGGCGTCGTGAGGGAGTTTGTTCCACCATTGGGGTGCCAGAGCAGCGAACAGTTTTGACTGGGCTGAGCGGGAACTGTACTTCCTCAGAGGTAGGGAGGCGAGCAGGCCAGAGGTGGATGAACGCAGTGCCCTTGTTTGGGTGTAGGGCCTGATCAGAGCCTGAAGGTACGGAGGTGCCGTTCCCCTCACAGCTCCGTAGGCAAGCACCATGGTCTTGTAGCGGATGTGAGCTTCAACTGGAAGCCAGTGGAGAGAGCGGAGGAGCGGGGTGACGTGAGAGAACTTGGGAAGGTTGAAGACCAGACGGGCTGCGGCGTTCTGGATGAGTTGTAGGGGTTTAATGGCACAGGCAGGGAGCCCAGCCAACAGCGAGTTGCAGTAATCCAGACGGGAGATGACTACAATGTTGTTGATCCATCCTCAGTTTTCTCCTATCACAGCCATTAAACTGTTTTCAAGTCAACATTGGCCTCATGGTGAAATCCCTGAGCAGTTTCCTTCCTCTCCGGCAACTTAGTTAGGAAGGACGCCTATATGTTTGTAGTGACTGGGTGTATTGATACACCATCCAACGTGTAATTAATAACTTCACCATGCTCAAAGGGATATTCAATGTGTGCTTTTTTGTTTATACCCATCTACCAATAGGTGCCTTTCTTTGCGAGGCATTGGAAAACCTCCCTGGTCTTTGTGGTTGAATCTGTGTTTGAAATTCACTGCTTCGACTGAGGGACATTATAGATAATTGTATGTGTGGGGTACAGAGATGAGGTAGTCATTCAAAAATCCTGTTAAACACTATTATTACACACAGTGAGTCCATGCAACTTACACTATATATTTAAAAGTATATGGACACCCCTTCAAATTAGTGGATTCTGCTATTTCAGCCACACCTGTTGCTGACAGGTGTATAAAATCCAGCACAGAGCCATGGAATCTCCATAGACAAACACTGGCAGTAGAATGGCCATACTGACGAGCTCAGTGACTTTCAATGTGGCACCATCATAGGATGCCACCTTTCCAACAAGTCAGTTCGTCAAATTTCTGCCATGCTAGAGCTGCCCCGGTCAACTGTAAGTGCTGTTATTGTGAAGTGGAAACGTCTAGGAGCAACAACGGCTCAACTGCGAAGTGGTAGGCCACACAAGCTCACAGAACGTGACGGCCGAGTGCTGAAGCGCGTAGCGAGTGTCGATTGCAACAATCACTACCGCGTTCCAAACTGCCTCTGGAAGCAACGTCAGCACAAGAACTGTTCGTCAGGAGCTTCATGAAATGGGTTTCCATGGCTGAGCAGCCGCACACAAGATTAAGATCACCATGCGCAATGTCAAGCGTCGGCTGGAGTGGTGTAAACCTCACCAACATTGGACTCTGGAACAGTGGAAACACGTTATCTGGAGTGATGAATCACGCTTCACCATCTGGCAGTACGACGGACGAATCTGGGTTTGGCGGATACCAGGAGAACGCTACCTGCCCCGATGCATAGTGCCAACTGTAAAGTTTGGTGGAGGAGGAATAATGGTCTGGGGCTGTTTTTCATGGTTCGGGCCCCTTAGTTCCAGTGAAGGGAAATCTTAACGCTACAGCATACAATGACATTCTAGACTATTCTGTGCTTCCAACGTTGTGGCAACAGTTTGGGGAAGGCCCTTTCCTGTTTCAGAATGACAATGTCCCCGGAAGACCTTGACTGGCCTGCACAGAGCCCTGACCTCAACCCCATTAAACACCTTTGGGATGAATTGGAACGCCGACTGCGAGCCAGGCCAAATCACCCAACATCAGTGCCCTACCTCACTAATGCTCTTGTGGCTGAATGGAAGCAAGTCCCCGCAGCAATGTTCCAACATCTAGTGGAAAGCCTTCCCAGAAGAGTGGAGGCTGTTATAGCAGCAATGTTCCAAAAGGTGGGGACCAAAGGTGGGGACCAACTCCATATTAATGCCCATGATTTAAAAATGAGATGTTCGACGAGCAGATGTCCACATACTTTAGGTCATGTAGTGTATTATGTGACTTGTTAAGTCAATTATTACTTCCTGAACGTATTTAGGGTTGCCATAACAAAGGTGTTGAATAATTATTGACTCAAAAACATTTCAGCTTTCCATTTTTTAAAATTAATTTATAAAGAATTCTAAAAACATTCCACTTTGACATGATTGGATATTGTGTGTAGACCAGTGACACAAAATCTCAAAGTAATCCATTTTAAATTCAGGCTGTAGCACAACAACATGTGGAGAAAGTCAAGGGGTGTGAATACTTTCTGAAGGCTCTGGATAGGGATTTGGAACGCAATCTAGGCTCTGCTTGATGCTCTGCCATGAATTTGTAATTAGTAACAGACAGAGAGAGATCTATCCTAAGTGACTAATTAGTAACAGACAGAGAGAGGTCTATCCTACGTGACTAATTAGTAACAGACAGAGAGAGATCTATCCTAAGTGACTAATTAGTAACAGACAGAGAGAGATCTATCCTAAGTGACTAATTAGTAACAGACAGAGAGAGATCTATCCTAAGTGACTAATTAGTAACAGACAGAGAGAGGTCTATCCTAAGTGACTAATTAGTAACAGACAGAGAGATCTATCCTAAGTGACTAATTAGTAACAGACAGAGAGAGGTCTATCCTAAGTGACTAATTAGTAACAGACAGAGGTCTATCCTAAGTGACGAAATAGTAACAGACAGAGGTCTATCCTAAGTGACTAATTAGTAACAGAGAGAGGTATATCCTAAGTGACTAATTAGTAACAGACATAGAGAGGTCTATCCTAAGCGACTAATTATTAACAGACAGAGAGAGGTCTATCCTAAGTGACTAATTAGTAACAGACAGAGAGAGGTCTATCCTAAGTGACTAATTAGTAACAGACAAAGAGAGGTCTATCCTAAGTGACTAATTAGTAACAGACAGAGAGGTCTATCCTAAGTGACTAACTAGTAACAGACAGAGAGAGGTCTGTCCTAAGTGACTAATTAGTAACAGACAGAGAGAGGTCTATCCTAAGTGACTAATTAGTAACAGACAGAGAGAGGTCTATCCTAAGTGACTAATTAGTAACATACAGAGAGAGGTCTATCCTAAGTGACTAATTAGTAACAGACAGAGAGAGGTCTATCCTAAGTGACTAATTAGTAACAGACAGAGAGAGGTCTATCCTAAGTGACTAATTAGTAACAGACAGAGAGAGGTCTATCCTAAGTGACTAATTATTAACAGACAGAGAGAGGTCTATCCTAAGTGACTAATTAGTAACAGACAGAGAGAGGTCTATCCTAAGTGACTAATTAGTAACAGACAGAGAGAGGTCTATCCTAAGTGACTAATTAGTAACAGACAGAGAGAGGTCTATCCTAAGTGACTAATTAGTAACAGACAGAGGTCTATCCTAAGTGACTAATTAGTAACAGACAGAGAGAGGTCTATCCTAAGTGACTAATTAGTAACAGACAGAGAGAGGTCTATCCTAAGTGACTAATTAGTAACAGATAGAGAGAGGTCTATCCTAAGTGACTAATTAGTGACAGACAGAGAGAGGTCTATCCTAAGTGACTAATTAGTAACAGACAGAGAGAGGTCTATCCTAAGTGACTAATTAGTAACAGACATAGAGAGATCTATCCTAAGTGACTAATTAGTAACAGACAGAGAGAGATCTATCCTAAGTGACTAATTAGTAACAGACAGAGAGAGGTCTATCCTAAGTGACTAATTAGTAACAGACAGAGAGAGATCTATCCTAAGTGACTAATTAGTAACAGACAGAGAGAGGTCTATCCTAAGTGACTAATTAGTAACAGACAGAGGTCTATCCTAAGTGACTAATTAGTAACAGACAGAGGTCTATCCTAAGTGACTAATTAGTAACAGAGAGAGATCTATCCTAAGTGACTAATTGGTAACAGACATAAAGAGGTCTATCCTAAGCGACTAATTATTAACAGACAGAGAGAGGTCTATCCTAAGCGACTAATTAGTAACAGACAGAGAGAGGTCTATCCTAAGTGACTAATTAGTAACAGACAAAGAGAGGTCTATCCTAAGTGACTAATTAGTAACAGACAGAGAGAGGTCTATCCTAAGTGACTAATTAGTAACAGACAGAGAGAGGTCTGTCCTAAGTGACTAATTAGTAACAGACAGAGAGAGGTCTATCATAAGTGACTAATTAGTAACAGACAGAGAGAGGTCTATCCTAAGTGACTAATTAGTAACAGACAGAGAGAGGTCTATCCTAAGTGACTAATTAGTAACAGACAGAGAGAGGTCTATCCTAAGTGACTAATTAGTAACAGACAGAGAGAGGTCTATCCCAAGTGACTAATTATTAACAGACAGAGAGAGGTCTATCCTAAGTGAATAATTAGTAACAGACAGAGAGAGGTCTATCCTAAGTGACTAATTAGTAACAGACAGAGAGGTCTATCCTACGTGACTAATTAGTAACAGACAGAGAGAGGTCTATCCTAAGTGACTAATTAGTAACAGACAGAGAGAGGTCTATCCTAAGTGACTAATTAGTAACAGACAGAGAGAGATCTATCCTAAGTGACTAATTAGTAACAGACAGAGAGAGGTCTATCCTAAGTGACTAATTAGTAACAGACAGAGAGAGGTCTATCCTAAGTGACTAATTAGTAACAGACAGAGAGAGGTCTATCCTAAGTGACTAATTAGTAACAGACAGAGGTCTATCCTAAGTGACGAAATAGTAACAGACAGAGGTCTATCCTAAGTGACTAATTAGTAACAGAGAGAGGTATATCCTAAGTGACTAATTAGTAACAGACATAGAGAGGTCTATCCTAAGCGACTAATTATTAACAGACAGAGAGAGGTCTATCCTAAGTGACTAATTAGTAACAGACAGAGAGAGGTCTATCCTAAGTGACTAATTAGTAACAGACAAAGAGAGGTCTATCCTAAGTGACTAATTAGTAACAGACAGAGAGAGGTCTATCCTAAGTGACTAACTAGTAACAGACAGAGAGAGGTCTGTCCTAAGTGACTAATTAGTAACAGACAGAGAGAGGTCTATCCTAAGTGACTAATTAGTAACAGACAGAGAGAGGTCTATCCTAAGTGACTAATTAGTAACAGACAGAGAGAGGTCTATCCTAAGTGACTAATTAGTAACAGACAGAGAGAGGTCTATCCTAAGTGACTAATTAGTAACAGACAGAGAGAGGTCTATCCTAAGTGACTAATTAGTAACAGACAGAGAGAGGTCTATCCTAAGTGACTAATTAGTAACAGACAGAGAGAGGTCTATCCTAAGTGACTAATTAGTAACAGACAGAGAGAGGTCTATCCTAAGTGACTAATTAGTAACAGACAGAGAGAGGTCTATCCTAAGTGACTAATTAGTAACAGACAGAGAGAGGTCTATCCTAAGTGACTAATTAGTAACAGACAGAGAGAGGTCTATCCTAAGTGACTAATTAGTAACAGACAGAGAGAGGTCTATCCTAAGTGACTAATTAGTAACAGACAGAGAGAGGTCTATCCTAAGTGACTAATTAGTAACAGACAGAGAGAGGTCTATCCTAAGTGACTAATTAGTAACAGACAGAGAGAGGTCTATCCTAAGTGACTAATTAGTAACAGACAGAGAGAGATCTATCCTAAGTGACTAATTAGTAACAGACAGAGAGAGATCTATCCTAAGTGACTAATTAGTAACAGACAGAGAGAGGTCTATCCTAAGTGACTAATTAGTAACAGACAGAGAGAGGTCTATCCTAAGTGACTAATTAGTAACAGACAGAGAGAGGTCTATCCTAAGTGACTAATTAGTAACAGACAGAGAGAGGTCTGTCCTAAGTGACTAATTAGTAACAGACAGAGAGAGGTCTATCATAAGTGACTAATTAGTAACAGACAGAGAGAGGTCTATCCTAAGTGACTAATTAGTAACAGACAGAGAGAGGTCTATCCTAAGTGACTAATTAGTAACAGACAGAGAGAGGTCTATCCTATGTGACTAATTAGTAACAGACAGAGAGAGGTCTATCCTAAGTGACTAATTATTAACAGACAGAGAGAGGTCTATCCTAAGTGACTAATTAGTAACAGACAGAGAGAGGTCTATCCTAAGTGACTAATTAGTAACAGACAGAGAGAGGTCTATCCTACGTGACTAATTAGTAACAGACAGAGAGAGATCTATCCTAAGTGACTAATTAGTAACAGACAGAGAGAGATCTATCCTAAGTGACTAATTAGTAACAGACAGAGAGAGATCTATCCTAAGTGACTAATTAGTAACAGACAGAGAGAGGTCTATCCTAAGTGACTAATTAGTAACAGACAGAGAGATCTATCCTAAGTGACTAATTAGTAACAGACGAGAGAGGTCTATCCTAAGTGACTAATTAGTAACAGACAGAGGTCTATCCTAAGTGACGAAATAGTAACAGACAGAGGTCTATCCTAAGTGACTAATTAGTAACAGAGAGAGGTATATCCTAAGTGACTAATTAGTAACAGACATAGAGAGGTCTATCCTAAGCGACTCAATTATTAACAGACAGAGAGAGGTCTATCCTAAGTGACTAATTAGTAACAGACAGAGAGAGGTCTATCCTAAGTGACTAATTAGTAACAGACAGAGAGAGGTCTATCCTAAGTGACTAATTAGTAACAGACAGAGAGAGGTCTATCCTAAGTGACTAATTAGTAACAGACAGAGAGAGGTCTATCCTAAGTGACTAATTAGTAACAGACAGAGAGAGGTCTATCCTAAGTGACTAATTAGTAACAGACAGAGAGAGGTCTATCCTAAGTGACTAATTAGTAACAGACAGAGAGAGGTCTATCCTAAGTGACTAATTAGTAACAGACAGAGAGAGGTCTATCCTAAGTGACTAATTAGTAACAGACAGAGAGAGGTCTATCCTAAGTGACTAATTAGTAACAGACAGAGAGAGGTCTATCCTAAGTGACTAATTAGTAACAGACAGAGAGAGGTCTATCCTAAGTGACTAATTAGTAACAGACAGAGAGAGGTCTATCCTAAGTGACTAATTAGTAACAGATAGAGAGAGGTCTATCCTAAGTGACTAATTAGTAACAGACAGAGAGAGGTCTATCCTAAGTGACTAATTAGTGACAGACAGAGAGAGGTCTATCCTAAGTGACTAATTAGTAACAGACATAGAGAGGTCTATCCTAAGTGACTAATTAGTAACAGACAGAGAGAGATCTATCCTAAGTGACTAATTAGTAACAGACAGAGAGAGATCTATCCTAAGTGACTAATTAGTAACAGACAGACAGAGATCTATCCTAAGTGACGAAATAGTAACAGACAGAGGTCTATCCTAAGTGACTAATTAGTAACAGAGAGAGATCTATCCTAAGTGACTAATTGGTAACAGACATAAAGAGGTCTATCCTAAGCGACTAATTATTAACAGACAGAGAGAGGTCTATCCTAAGTGACTAATTAGTAACAGACAGAGAGAGGTCTATCCTAAGTGACTAATTAGTAACAGACAAAGAGAGGTCTATCCTAAGTGACTAATTAGTAACAGACAGAGAGAGGTCTATCCTAAGTGACTAATTAGTAACAGACAGAGAGAGGTCTGTCCTAAGTGACTAATTAGTAACAGACAGAGAGAGGTCTATCCTAAGTGACTAATTAGTAACAGACAGAGAGAGGTCTATCCTAAGTGACTAATTAGTAACAGACAGAGAGAGGTCTATCCTAAGTGACTAATTAGTAACAGACAGAGAGAGGTCTATCCTAAGTGACTAATTAGTAACAGACAGAGAGAGGTCTATCCTAAGTGACTAATTATTAACAGACAGAGAGAGGTCTATCCTAAGTGACTAATTAGTAACAGACAGAGAGAGGTCTATCCTAAGTGACTAATTAGTAACAGACAGAGAGAGGTCTATCCTAAGTGACTAATTAGTAACAGACAGAGGTCTATCCTAAGTGACTAATTAGTAACAGACAGAGAGAGGTCTATCCTAAGTGACTAATTAGTAACAGACAGAGAGAGGTCTATCCTAAGTGACTAATTAGTAACAGACAGAGAGAGGTCTACCCTAAGTGACTAATTAGTAACAGACAGAGAGAGGTCTATCCTAAGTGACTAATTAGTGACAGACAGAGAGAGGTCTATCCTAAGTGACTAATTAGTAACAGACATAGAGAGGTCTATCCTAAGTGACTAATTAGTAACAGACAGAGAGAGGTCTATCCTAAGTGACTAATTAGTAACAGACAGAGAGAGGTCTATCCTAAGTGACTAATTAGTAACAGACAGAGAGAGGTCTATCCTAAGTGACTAATTAGTAACAGACATAGAGAGGTCTATCCTAAGTGACTAATTAGTAACAGACAGAGAGAGATCTATCCTAAGTGACTAATTAGTAACAGACATAGAGAGGTCTATCCTAAGTAGGGTTAGGGTTAGGGTTATTTTTCATGGTAAGTTAGGCCCTGGAATTTGGGGAATTTTGCTTAAATTCATCCAAAAAGTTAGCTTATAACAGTGAACCTTTTAGTGGGATACACATAAGGCAACTCTAGGTCTTGTGTTATATTTTGGTTCAACTATCCCAAATTCAATGGAATTGCAACACTCTGCATGCACAGTGCACTCTTCCATCACATGTACAGCTGATTCTCAAGATCTTGCACACTAATGAGATGCTAATGAGTCTCTCTCTCTGTCTTGCTCTCTCCACTTCCTCCCGTTCCTCTCTCCTCTTCCTCATCTCCCCGTTGCCTTCTCCTCTTCATCTCCCTGTTGCTCTCTCCTCTTCATCTCCCTGTTGCTCTCTCCTCTTCCTCATCCCCCCGTTGCTCTCTACTCTTCCTCATCCCCCCGTTGCTCTCTCCTCTTCCTCAACACCCCATTGCTCTCTCCTCTTCGTCAACACCCCATTGCTCTCTCCTCTTCCTCATCAACCCGTTGCTCTCTCCTCTTCCTCATCACCCTGTTGCTCTATCCTCTTCCTCATCTCCCCGTTGCTCTCTCCTCTTCCTCATCGCCCCATTGCTCTCTCCACTTCCTCCCGTTGCTCTCTCCTCTTCCTCATCTCCCCATTGCACTCTCCTCTTCCTCATCTCCCCATTGCTCTCTCCCAGGTGCTCTCTCCTCATCTCCCCGTTTCTCTCTCCTCATCTCCCCGTTGCTCTCTCCTCTTCCTCATCTCCCCGTTGCTCTCTCCTCTCCCTCATCCCCCCGTTGCTCTCTCCTCATCCCCCCGTTGCTCTCTCCTCATCCCCCCGTTGCTCTCTCCTCATCCCCCCGTTGCTCTCTCCTCATCCCCCCGTTGCTCTCGCCTCATCCCCCCGTTGCTCTCTCCTCATCCCCCCGTTGCTCTCGCCTCATCTCCCCGTTGCGCTCTCCTCATCTCCCCGTTGCTCTCTCCTCATCTCCCTCTCCTCATCTCCCCGTTGCTCTCTCCTCTTCCTCATCTCCCCGTTGCTCTCTCCTCATCTCCCCGTTGCTCTCTCCTCATCTCCCCGTTGCTCTCTCCTCATCTCCCCGTTGCTCTCTCCTCATCTCCCCGTTGCTCTCTCCTCATCTCCCCGTTGCTCTCTCCTCATCTCCCCGTTGCTCTATCCTCATCTCCCCGTTGCTCTCTCCTCATCTCCCCGTTGCTCTCTCCTCATCTCCCCGTTGCTCTCTCCTCTTCCTCATCTCCCCGTTGCTCTCTCCTCATCCCCCCGTTGCTCTCTCCTCATCCCCCCGTTGCTCTCTCCTCATCTCCCCGTTGCTCTCTCCTCATCTCCCCGTTGCTCTCTCCTCATCTCCCCGTTGCTCTCTCCTCATCCCCCCGTTGCTCTCTCCTCATCCCCCCGTTGCTCTGTCCTCATCCCCCCGTTGCTCTCTCCTCATCTCCCCGTTGCTCTCTCCTCATCTCCCCGTTGCTCTCTCCTCATCCCCCCGTTGCTCTCTCCTCATCCCCCCCGTTGCTCTCTCCTCATCCCCCCGTTGCTCTCTCCTCATCCCCCCCGTTGCTCTCTCCTCATCCCCCCGTTGCTCTCTCCTCATCCCCCCCCGTTGCTCTCTCCTCATCCCCCCGTTGCTCTCTCCTCATCCCCCCGTTGCTCTCTCCTCATCCCCCCCGTTACTCTCTCCTCATCCCCCCGTTGCTCTCTCCTCCCCCCCCCGTTGCTCTCTCCTCATCCTCCCGTTGCTCTCTCCTCATCTCCCCGTTGCTCTCTCCTCTTCCTCATCCTCCCGTTGCTCTCTCCTCTTCCTCATCCCCCCCCCGTTGCTCTCTCCTCATCCCCCCGTTGCCCTCTCCTCATCCCCCCCGTTGCTCTCTCCTCATCCCCCCGTTGCTCTCTCCTCATCCCCCCCCGTTGCTCTCTCCTCATCCTCCCGTTGCTCTCTCCTCATCTCCCCGTTGCTCTCTCCTCTTCCTCATCCTCCCATTGCTCTCTCCTCATCCCCCCCGTTGCTCTCTCCTCTGTCGCTGCCACCTTTAATGTGTAATCTAGATAATGACATTGGTCACAATGAAAGACCTTATGTCTCCACTAATAGAAAGCCAACTAATGTCTGTAGTAAACAGTCACTGCTGCACTGTGTCATATATATATATATATATAATACCATGTTTAACCAAAATAACTTACCATGATAATCGTAAACAAGGACAAGATCGTAAACATCGACTAAAATAGTCCTTGGAGCAATAAGTGGAAAATGGACGGTGCTTGTCTGTGCGTTTCATCTCAATTGTTTCCACATGACAACACACCAGAGCCGACTACCAGTAACAACAGGAGGCTACCTGTTACGGTTCAGTGTGAGAGAGACAGGCTGTAACAGGAGGCTACCTGTTACGGGTCAGTGTGAGAGAGACAGGCTGTAACAGGAGGCTACCTGTTACGGTTCAGTGTAAGAGAGACAGGCTGTAACAGGAGGCTACCTGTTACGGTTCAGTGTGAGAGAGACAGGCTGTAACAGGAGGCTACCTGTTACGGTTCAGTGTAAGAGAGACAGGCTGTAACAGGAGGCTACCTGTTACGGTTCAGTGTAAGAGAGACAGGCTGTAACAGGAGGCTACCTGTTACGGGTCAGTGTGAGAGAGACAGGCTGTAACAGGAGGCTACCTGTTACGGGTCAGTGTGAGAGAGACAGGCTGTAACAGGAGGCTACCTGTTACGGGTCAGTGTGAGAGAGACAGGCTGTAACAGGAGGCTACCTGTTACGGGTCAGTGTGAGAGAGACAGGCTGTAACAGGAGGCTACCTGTTACGGTTCAGTGTGAGAGAGACAGGCTGTAACAGGAGGCTACCTGTTACGGGTCAGTGTGAGAGAGACAGGCTGTAACAGGAGGCTACCTGTTACGGGTCAGTGTGAGAGAGACAGGCTGTAACAGGAGGCTACCTGTTACGGTTCAGTGTAAGAGAGACAGGCTGTAACAGGAGGCTACCTGTTACGGTTCAGTGTGAGAGAGACAGGCTGTAACAGGAGGCTACCTGTTACGGTTCAGTGTGAGAGAGACAGGCTGTAACAGGAGGCTACCTGTTACGGTTCAGTGTAAGAGAGACAGGCTGTAACAGGAGGCTACCTGTTACGGGTCAGTGTGAGAGAGACAGGCTGTAACAGGAGGCTACCTGTTACGGGTCACTGTGAGAGAGACAGGCTGTAACAGGAGGCTACCTGTTACGGGTCACTGTGAGAGAGACAGGCTGTAACAGGAGGCTACCTGTTACGGTTCAGTGTAAGAGAGACAGGCTGTAACAGGAGGCTACCTGTTACGGTTCAGTGTGAGAGAGACAGGCTGTAACAGGAGGCTACCTGTTACGGTTCAGTGTGAGAGAGACAGGCTGTAACAGGAGGCTACCTGTTACGGTTCAGTGTGAGAGAGACAGGCTGTAACAGGAGGCTACCTGTTACGGTTCAGTGTGAGAGAGACAGGCTGTAACAGGAGGCTACCTGTTACGGGTCAGTGTGAGAGAGACAGGCTGTAACAGGAGGCTACCTGTTACGGTTCAGTGTGAGAGAGACAGGCTGTAACAGGAGGCTACCTGTTACGGGTCAGTGTGAGAGAGACAGGCTGTAACAGGAGGCTACCTGTTACGGGTCAGTGTGAGAGAGACAGGCTGTAACAGGAGGCTACCTGTTACGGTTCAGTGTAAGAGAGACAGGCTGTAACAGGAGGCTACCTGTTACGGTTCAGTGTGAGAGAGACAGGCTGTAACAGGAGGCTACCTGTTACGGTTCAGTGTAAGAGAGACAGGCTGTAACAGGAGGCTACCTGTTACGGGTCAGTGTGAGAGAGACAGGCTGTAACAGGAGGCTACCTGTTACGGGTCACTGTGAGAGAGACAGGCTGTAACAGGAGGCTACCTGTTACGGTTCAGTGTAAGAGAGACAGGCTGTAACAGGAGGCTACCTGTTACGGTTCAGTGTAAGAGAGACAGGCTGTAACAGGAGGCTACCTGTTACGGGTCAGTGTGAGAGAGACAGGCTGTAACAGGAGGCTACCTGTTACGGTTCAGTGTGAGAGAGACAGGCTGTAACAGGAGGCTACCTGTTACGGTTCAGTGTAAGAGAGACAGGCTGTAACAGGAGGCTACCTGTTACGGTTCAGTGTAAGAGAGACAGGCTGTAACAGGAGGCTACCTGTTAGGGGTCAGTGTGAGAGGAGAGACAGGAAGGAGGGAGGGGTGTGGTTACAGGGTCGGTGGTGGGACCTCTCGTGCTCTCTTCTATATAAACTGAACAAAAATATAAAACGCAACATGCAACAATTTCAAAGATTTTACTGAGTTACAGTTCATATAAAGGAAATCAGTCAATTTAAATAAATTCATTAGGCCCCTAAATCTATGGATTTCACATGACTGGGAATACAGATGTGCATCTGTTGGTCACAGATACCTTAAAACAAGGTAGGGCCGTGGATCCGAACCAGTCAGTATCTGGTGTGACCACCATTTGCCTCATGCAGCGGGACACATCTCCTTCACATGGAGTTGATCAGGCTGTTGATTGTGGAATATTATCCCACTCCTCTTCAATGGCTGTGGGAAGTTGCTGGATATTGGCGGGAACTGGAACACGCTGTTGTACACGTCAATCCAGAGCATCCCAAACATGCTCAATGGGTGACATGTCTGGTGAGTATGCAGGCCATGGAAGAACTGGGACATTTTCAGCTTCCAGGAATTGTGTCCAGATCCTTGGGACATGGGGCTGTGCATTATCATGAAACATGTGGTGACGGTGAATGACCTCAGGATATTGTTACGGTATTTCTTTGCATTCACATTGCCAACGATAAAATATAATTGTGTTCATTGTCTGTAGTTTATGCCTGCCCATACCATAACCCCACCATGGGGCACTCTGTTCACAACGTTGACATCAGCAAACTGCTCGCCCGGTTGTGAGGCTGGTTGGACGTACTGCCAAATTCTCTAAAACAAAATTTGAGGCGGCTTATGGTAGAGAAATTCAATTCTCTGGCAACAGTTCTAGCGGACATTCCTGCAATCAGCATGCCAATTGCACACCCTCAAAACCTGAGACATCTGTGGCATTGTGTTGTGTGACAAAACTGCACATTTTAGAGTTGCCTTTTATTGTCCCCAGCACAAGGTGTGCCTGTGTAATGATCATGATATGTCACACCTGCCAGGTGGATGGATTATGTTAGCAAAGGAGAAATGCTCACTAACAGGGATGTAAACAAATGTGTGAACAAAATTTGAGAGAAATAATATTTTTGTGCGTATGGAACATTTCTGGGATCTTTTATTTCAGCTCATGAAACACGGGACCAACACTTTACATGTTGTGTTTATATTTTTGTTCAGGATGAGGAGGTACAGGGTTAGCCTGCTGAGCTAAAGGCACGGGGATGAGGAGGTTACAGGGTTAGCCTGCTGAGCTAAAGGCACGGGGATGAGGAGGTTACAGGGTTAGCCTGCTGAGCTAAAGGCACGGGGATGAGGAGGTTACAGGGTTAGCCTGCTGAGCTAAAGGCACGGGGATGAGGAGGTTACAGGGTTAGCCTGCTGAGCTAAAGGCACGGGGATGAGGAGGTTACAGGGTTAGCCTGCTGAGCTAAAGGCACGGGGATGAGGAGGTTACAGGGTTAGCCTGCTGAGCTAAAGGCACGGGGATGAGGAGGTTACAGGGTTAGCCTGCTGAGCTAAAGGCACGGGGATGAGGAGGTTACAGGGTTAGCCTGCTGAGCTAAAGGCACGGGGATGAGGAGGTACAGGGTTAGCCTGCTGAGCTAAAGGCACGGGGATGAGGAGGTTACAGGGTTAGCCTGCTGAGCTAAAGGCACGGGGATGAGGAGGTACAGGGTTAGCCTGCTGAGCTAAAGGCACGGGGATGAGGAGGTACAGGGTTAGCCTGCTGAGCTAAAGGCACGGGGATGAGGAGGTTACAGGGTTAGCCTGCTGAGCTAAAGGCACGGGGATGAGGAGGTTACAGGGTTAGCCTGCTGAGCTAAAGGCACGGGGATGAGGAGGTACAGGGTTAGCCTGCTGAGCTAAAGGCACGGGGATGAGGAGGTACAGGGTTAGCCTGCTGAGCTAAAGGCACGGGGATGAGGAGGTTACAGGGTTAGCCTGCTGAGCTAAAGGCACGGGGATGAGGAGGTACAGGGTTAGCCTGCTGAGCTAAAGGCACGGGGATGAGGAGGTACAGGGTTAGCCTGCTGAGCTAAAGGCACGGGGATGAGGAGGTACAGGGTTAGCCTGCTGAGCTAAAGGCACGGGGATGAGGAGGTTACAGGGTTAGCCTGCTGAGCTAAAGGCACGGGGATGAGGAGGTTACAGGGTTAGCCTGCTGAGCTAAAGGCACGGGGATGAGGAGGTACAGGGTTAGCCTGCTGAGCTAAAGGCACGGGGATGAGGAGGTACAGGGTTAGCCTGCTGAGCTAAAGGCACGGGGATGAGGAGGTACAGGGTTAGCCTGCTGAGCTAAAGGCACGGGGATGAGGAGGTACAGGGTTAGCCTGCTGAGCTAAAGGCACGGGGATGAGGAGGTACAGGGTTAGCCTGCTGAGCTAAAGGCACGGGGATGAGGAGGTACAGGGTTAGCCTGCTGAGCTAAAGGCACGGGGATGAGGAGGTACAGGGTTAGCCTGCTGAGCTAAAGGCACGGGGATTAAGAGGTACAGGGTTAGCCTGCGTTGACCTGTTAAAACAGGGCATGCGTCCCAAATGAGAAATACGTAATATACGTAATAAAAATATAAAATTTTGGGGTAAAATTACACAGAACAATAAATGTGTCAAATAGATTCTTACACATTCCCCCCAAAATAATCATCCCATAGTATGTAAAAGTGATTCAAATCGTGGCATGTAGAAATGGAATGTATGAAGCACTAACACTAGAGGTCAGTAAGAAACCCTTCTCATATATCGTAAAAAGGCACGGGATGAGGAGGTTACAGGGTTAGCCTGCTGAGCTAAAGGCACGGGGATGAGGAGGTTACAGGGTTAGCCTGCTGAGCTAAAGGCACCGGGGATGAGGAGGTACAGGGTTAGCCTGCTGAGCTAAAGGCACGGGGATGAGGAGGTTACAGGGTTAGCCTGCTGAGCTAAAGGCACGGGGATGAGGAGGTTACAGGGTTAGCCTGCTGAGCTAAAGGCACGGGGATGAGGAGGTTACAGGGTTAGCCTGCTGAGCTAAAGGCACGGGGATGAGGAGGTTACAGGGTTAGCCTGCTGAGCTAAAGGCACGGGGATGAGGAGGTTACAGGGTTAGCCTGCTGAGCTAAAGGCACGGGGATGAGGAGGTACAGGGTTAGCCTGCTGAGCTAAAGGCACGGGGATGAGGAGGTACAGGGTTAGCCTGCTGAGCTAAAGGCACGGGGATGAGGAGGTACAGGGTTAGCCTGCTGAGCTAAAGGCACGGGGATTAAGAGGTACAGGGTTAGCCTGCGTTGACCCGTTAAAACAGGGCATGCGTCCCAAATGAGAAATACAAAGTCACCTATATCATTAGTTGTTATTAAAGCCCATCTTTACGTTGCTATCCAGCCACAGATGTAAATAAAGCAGAACTGCAATTGAGGTCAGTATCATAGCAGTCGCAACAAAACAACACGTGGCGCTCTGCTCTGTTCCAACGTGGAGAGGGTTAAGGAGCAGAGACCTACCGCTCAACCACAGGCTTCCGGAAGGCATAACATCCAGACACTGACCCGACTGGCTACACCCCCGCCCCGCCCTTGACACACACAAGCATTGAGTAGGCTTATCAAAAACATGTAAACAGCAATGCAGCATAATCAACCAGAACACTTTAGTGTTTCCTCTGATACGGAATAAACAATGGAGGGCGTGTGTGGATAGGGTGGGGGCAGAGATATATGCTTAGGGTCTCGCGAGTGGCATAGCGGTCTAAGGCACTGCACCTCAGTGCTAGAGGCGGTCACCACAGACCCTGGTTCGATCCCCGGGCTGTATCACAACTGGCTGTGATCGTGAGTCCCATAGGGCAGAGCACAATTGGTCCCAGCATTGTACGGGTTAGGGGAGGGTTTGGCCGGGGGGGGGGGGGGTTGGCCATCATTGTAAATTAAGAATGTGTTATTATTAACTGACTTGCCTAGTTAAATAAAAGGTTAAAAATAAATGTCAAAAAGTAGCCTACCTGTTTGAAGAGATTTAGAACGCCTTTATGAATGCCAAGAATCGACTCCCGAATGTGGCAGCAAAAACATCTCTGAAATTCTTCCCCGAATCTTCATGGAATAAACGTTTAAAGTGTGACTGGTCCAGTCCCGGAGTCCTCTACGACTGCACCTATACGGTGAGGGTGTCTGTATCATACCGACACGTTGATCATGATGAGACGCAAAACTAACAAGCAGCGAGCAACAGAATAACACGTCCCATTCATAGCCTGTTGCCTGTTCGGGCGAGTGAACATATATCACAATAACACAACACGGTGTGGCGGCAACGTGGCCAGATCGCCTCTTCCGAGAGAGCTCATTCAGTACACCAACACAAGACCAAGTGCACTGCACCGACCAGGCATTAGGACCGGACTTCGTGGAAGGAGTGAGGGAAAACAAAACACACCTTCCTTTCCTTAGATCTATTCGTAGTTCCTGGCGGTCCGGTACCGTCAATTCAGAATGAACTGTTTTTATTTTTATCTTCAGTACAATCTCTACACTGCCCTGGGGTAGACCGGTATAATGGGAAACCAATGGAGATGTTCTGTCTTTCACACACTCTGGTTCGTTCCTCTGCGTCTGTCACACACTCCGGTTCGTTCCTCTGCGTCTGTTACACACTCCGGTTCGTTCCTCTGCGTCTGTCACACACTCCGGTTCGTTCCTCTGCGTCTGTCACACACTCCGGTTCGTTCCTCTGCGTCTGTCACACACTCCGGTTCGTTCCTCTGCGTCTGTCACACACTCCGGTTTGTTCCTCTGCGTCTGTTACACACTCCGGTTCGTTCCTCTGCGTCTGTCACACACTCCGGTTTGTTCCTCTGCGTCTGTCACACACTCCGGTTTGTTCCTCTGCGTCTTTCTCACACTCCGGTTTGTTCCTCTGCGTCTTTCTCACACTCCGGTTCGTTCCTCCGAGATCCGCATCAGAATATTCCATGTGCTCGCCTTCTGTGCAGCATCCAAACCCGGGACTGGGAGGGAGATATAGCCTACAAATAACATATGTGGTGATGTTTTCTTTATCCTGGTTAGCAGAAGATAAAGAAAGATGCTTCGCTTGCTAGTTTCTTCATCCTCCAGCATGGGGAGAGAGAGAGAGAGAGAGGCTATATAACATAAACGCCTATTCACCAGGGATAGAGAGAGAGCACGCAACGCACATGCTCTTGGTCTCCATCAATAGGCTGTCTCTGCCTACATCTTCCGTATCCATGTAGTAACTAGGAGAAAAGACTGAGCCACTAACACAGTCAGAGAAAGGACCAATCCGGTCCCTCCTATTCACCGCTGATCGGTATATCGTAAAGTAGCGCGCAGCCTGGTTAACTCTTTCATGGCCGCTGAATAGGTATTCAAATAATTCCATATAAATTCAATTTATTTTATTTTTTTGATATGGAGGCTGTTTACGTTCTAATTCGGAAAACATTGATCCGTCAAGTCACTGCGTTTATCTATTGACTACATACAATTATTTGACCATATTTCCAAAATTGACCAAAAAAAAGCAGAAAGCAAAGCATTTCCTTTGCAGAGAGATGGTTGAAAAGGTATTCCTGAATCCTGACAGTTTTCTGTTTGCGGTAGATTAGGGGTTAAAATGTCGGTATTTTAATCCACCAAAGCCTTGTTAGAGATTATAAACCAGGGCTGCCTCCCGAATAGCATTACGTTTGTTAGATGGCACCCTATTCCATGTATAGTGCAGATTACACTTGACCCTGGGCACTATGAAGGGGATAGGGTGCCAGTTGGTGGTGCAGTGTAGTGCACTATGAAGGGAATAGGGTGCAGTGTAGTGCACTATGAAGGGGATAGGGTGCTATTTGGTGGTGCAGTGTAGTGCACTATGAAGGGGATAGGGTGCTATTTGGTGGTGCAGTGTAGTGCACTATGAAGGGGATAGGGTGCTATTTGGTGGTGCAGTGTAGGGCACTATGAAGGGGATAGGGTGCTATTTGGTGGTGCAGTGTAGTGCACTATGAAGGGGATAGGGTGCTATTTGGTGGTGCAGTGTAGTGCACTATGAAGGGGATAGGGTGCTATTTGGTGGTGCAGTGTAGTGCACTATGAAGGGAATAGGGTGCCAGTTGGTGGTGCAGTGTACTATGAAGGGAATAGGGTGCTATTTGGTGGTGCAGTGTACTATGAAGGGAATAGGGTGCTATTTGGTGGTACAGTGTAGTGCACTATGAAGGGGATAGGGTGCCAGTTGGTGGTGCAGTGTAGTGCACTATGAAGGGGATATGGTGCCAGTTGGTGGTGCAGTGTACTATGAAGGGAATAGGGTGTCATTTGGGTCGCAATGTAGTGTATTTGGGACACAATGTAGTGTATTTGGGACACAATGTAGTGTATTTGGGACGCAATGTAGTGTATTTGGGACGCAATGTATTTGGGACGCAATGTAGTGTATTTGGGACGGAAGCAGGATCAGGAGGCAGTTGGCACAACATCAACAGTCATTGCTTTGCTTTATAGAAGGAGAAACAGAATAGATATGGAGTTTTTCTTTCATTGGATTATCTAATCTATTCATAGGTTTACTGTAAATAAACTGAAAGAAAGGAGTGTTTCCCAAGGCCTAGGAATACACAGGCCAAATCTTACCCAAAGACGTGGACTTATATCAGAACCTGAATTGTCTGTGGGGGAAATACAGTACCAGTCATAAGTTTGGACACACCTACTCATTCAAGGGTTTTTCTTTATTTTTACTAATTTTCTACATTGTAGAATAATAGTGAAGACATCAAAACTATGAAATAACACATATGGAATTATGTAGTAACCAAAAAAAAAAAGTGTTAAACAAATCAAAATATATTTGATATTCTTCAAAGTAGCCACCCTTTGCCTTGATGACAGCTTTGCACACTTGACATTCTGTCATCAAGGCAAAGTGTGGCGACTTTGAAGAATCTCAAATATAATATATATATATATGAGAGGGAGAGACACAGAGGGAGAAGGAGAGAGAGGGGGAGAGAGAGAGACAGAGGGAGAAGGAGAGAGAGGGGGAGAGAGAGAAAGGGAGAGAGAGCGAGAGAGACACAGAGGGAGGAGAGAAAGTAAATCAGTAATGGCAGGTCTAAATGAAGCAGTATCTTTGATTTAAAAGGCTTTAATCAAGACTCCCTTTATAAAGCAGTTCCTCTTCCTCTCACAGAAACACAGGAGCCCTTTCTACTGCAGGCATTTACTCACACACACAATGACCCCTCTCTTAATCCCAGCCCCCCTCTCTTAGGGGTCATTGAGTGAGTGAGTGTGTGTGTGTGTGTGAGAAAGTTTACATTCTTAATCCCAGCCCCCATCCCCGCAGGAAGCCTTTTGCCTCTTGGTAGGCCGTCATTGTAAATAACAATTTGTTCTTAAAATTGGCTTGCGTAGGTAAATAAAAGGTACAATCATTTACATTTAAGTCATTTAGCAGACGCTCTTATCCAGAGCGACTTACAAATTGGAAAGTTCATACATATTCATCCTGGTCCCCCCGTGGGAATTGAACCCACAACCCTGGCGTTGCAAGCGCCATGCTCTACCAACTGAGCCACACGGGACTAAATCAAAGATATGTCATAGTGTTTGGGCAGTGAAAAGAAGTGGAACGATAGCAAGGTGTGGAACGTGGTCCATTGTAGCGCTGTTGGTCGAGCCTGATGCTTGTAAAGCCAGGGTAGTGGGTTCACTTCCCGGGACCACCCATACGTAAGATGTATGTAATAATAATTAATAATTGTAAAATACTTTGGATGAAAGTGATGGCTAAATAGCACATATTATAGCATAATAATTTGCCGTAATATGTTTTTGAATACGCATAATTTTTAGGGGTCAGTCCAGGCGTCAACAGGACTAAATTACATATAATCTGTAGGGGTCAGTCCAGGCGTCAACAGGACTAAATTACATATAATCTGTAGGGGTCAGTCTAGGCGTCAACAGGACTAAATTACATATAATCTGTAGGGGTCAGTCCAGGCGTCAACAGGACTAAATTACATATAATCTGTAGGGGTCAGTCTAGGCGTCAACAGGACTAAATTACATATAATCTGTAGGGGTCAGTCCAGGCGTCAACAGGACTAAATTACATATAATCTGTAGGGGTCAGTCTAGGCGTCAACAGGACTAAATTACATATAATCTGTAGGGGTCAGTCCAGGCGTCAACAGGACTAAATTACATATAATCTGTAGGGGTCAGTCCAGGCGTCAACAGGACTAAATTACATATAATCTGTAGGGGTCAGTCCAGGCGTCAACAGGACTAAATTACATATAATCTGTAGGGGTCAACAGGACTAAATTACATATAATCTGTAGGGGTCAGTCTAGGCGTCAACAGGACTAAATTACATATAATCTGTAGGGGTCAGCCTAGGCGTCAACAGGACTAAATTACATATAATCTGTAGGGGTCAGTCTAGGCGTCAACAGGACTAAATTACATATAATCTGTAGGGGTCAGTCTAGGCGTCAACAGGACTAAATTACATATAATCTGTAGGGGTCAGTCTAGGCGTCAACAGGACTAAATTACATATAATCTGTAGGGGTCAGTCTAGGCGTCAACAGGACTAAATTACATATAATCTGTAGGGGTCAGTCTAGGCGTCAACAGGACTAAATTACATATAATCTGTAGGGGTCAGTCTAGGCGTCAACAGGACTAAATTACATATAATCTGTAGGGGTCAGTCTAGGCGTCAACAGGACTAAATTACATATAATCTGTAGGGGTCAGCCTAGGCGTCAACAGGACTAAATTACATATAATCTGTAGGGGTCAGTCTAGGCGTCAACAGGACTAAATTACATATAATCTGTAGGGGTCAGTCTAGGCGTCAACAGGACTAAATTACATATAATCTGTAGGGGTCAGTCTAGGCGTCAACAGGACTAAATTACATATAATCTGTAGGGGTCAGTCTAGGCGTCAACAGGACTAAATTACATATAATCTGTAGGGGTCAGTCTAGGCGTCAACAGGACTAAATTACATATAATCTGTAGGGGTCAGCCTAGGCGTCAACAGGACTAAATTACATATAATCTGTAGGGGTCAGTCCAGGCGTCAACAGGACTAAATTACATATAATCTGTAGGGGTCAGTCTAGGCGTCAACAGGACTAAATTACATATAATCTGTAGGGGTCAGTCTAGGCGTCAACAGGACTAAATTACATATAATCTGTAGGGGTCAGTCTAGGCGTCAACAGGACTAAATTACATATAATCTGTAGGGGTCAGCCTAGGCGTCAACAGGACTAAATTACATATAATCTGTAGGGGTCAGTCCAGGCGTCAACAGGACTAAATTACATATAATCTGTAGGGGTCAGTCTAGGCGTCAACAGGACTAAATTACATATAATCTGTAGGGGTCAGTCTAGGCGTCAACAGGACTAAATTACATATAATCTGTAGGGGTCAGTCTAGGCGTCAACAGGACTAAATTACATATAATCTGTAGGGGTCAGCCTAGGCGTCAACAGGACTAAATTACATATAATCTGTAGGGGTCAGCCTAGGCGTCAACAGGACTAAATTACATATAATCTGTAGGGGTCAGTCTAGGCGTCAACAGGACTAAATTACATATAATCTGTAGGGGTCAGTCTAGGCGTCAACAGGACTAAATTACATATAATCTGTAGGGGTCAGCCTAGGCGTCAACAGGACTAAATTACATATAATCTGTAGGGGTCAGTCTAGGCGTCAACAGGACTAAATTACATATAATCTGTAGGGGTCAGTCTAGGCGTCAACAGGACTAAATTACATATAATCTGTAGGGGTCAACAGGACTAAATTACATATTTTTAACAGATAGGGAAATAACTTCTTTAATATATTTTTTTATAAATGTTTGTCAAAATCACCTCATTGAGATGAAATGGACTTACATTTTGTTGTTAACAAAGAACATAAGAAGCAACGTATAATTTATGGCGTGAGAACCTTGAAGCATAGAACACCACCAACCTGTGACTGCTTTTCAATGTGCTCAGTCAACGGTACACCGGGCCATTGGCTAAGAAGAGAGGACGGCTCCTCCTGGTGGCAGAGACGAGCACTACAAGAGCTGAGCAACAGCCTAAACACACGGCAGCAGCATGCCAAGTCTATGGGGTGTACAGAGTCTACCAAGCACTCTTTCACAGAATCTAAAGATGTGTTTACACAGGCAGCCCAAATGCTGATCTTTTTACCCAATGATTGGCAAAAGATCTGATTGGTCAAAAGACCAATAATTGGACAAAAGATTAGAATTGGTCTGTTTGTGTAAACACAGCCTAAGTGACTTCTAGTCTTTGGTGAAAGCAGAGAGATCATGGTCGGTGAAAGCAGAGAGATCAACAACCATAAAACTTAAGTTTAATACCTTTACAAGTTTTGATACAAATATTCACACCATAAAAAGTAAACCAGTACTTCTTTACCATAACAAACTGACATTCCCAGTAGAATACAGTAGGTTTCTGGAGCAAAAAATAGAAAACACTTTCATCTTGAATATCTCCACAGACCATTACCTTCAATTCAATTTAAAAAAAGACAAGATGTTGTCATTGCAAAAAAATGTGTCTCCTATTCAAACAGAGTGGTCCTTATATGGACAACATATCCTTATATGGACCACGTTGTTCCTGCGAACAACATATCCTTATATGGACCACATTGTTCCTGCGAACAACATATCCTTATATGGACCACATTGTTCCTGCGAACAACATATCCTTATATGGACCACGTTGTTCCTGCGAACAACATATCCTTATATGGACCACGTTGTTCCTGTGAACAACATATAAAATCATAAAAAAAATAAAAAACTAAGTCAAGAGAACAATACATATGAACATAAAAGGTGATTGGGTCCCTGTTACATTTGTAACAGTTTGTGATTGTGCTCAATGTCTCATTCCTCACTGACTATCCAGTCCAGTGTATTGATATAATCAATACGTTTACCTACACAGAGCTTCATTCCAACACTACAACTGTCTAGGGAAAATATTGGGTATGCCAGCCTGTGAGCACTTTGTTCAGTCAGCTGGGGGTGAGTAGATAGTGGTGGTCTAGTTCTGTAAAATGGTAAAAAAAAAAAAAAAAATGCATTTGAATTCACATAGAACCAGAAATAATGAAACTCTGAAAATAGAACCAGAAATAATAAAACTCTGAAAATAGAACCAGAAATAATAGAACTCTGAAAATAGAACCAGAAATAATAAAACTCTGAAAATAGAACCAGAAATAATAGAACTCTGAAAATAGAACCAGAAATAATAAAACTCTGAAAATAGAACCAGAAATAATAGAACTCTGAAAATAGAACCAGAAATAATAAAACTCTGAAAATAGAACCAGAAATAATAGAACTCTGAAAATAGAACCAGAAATAATAGAACTCTGAAAATAGAACCAGAAATAATAAAATAACTGAACTTCGAACCAGAAAAGCAAGTAGAATGCCGTAATCTGGAAACGGCTAAAGCAGCAGTATTCTCTACTTTGTAACGTCACTTGTGGCAGTTCACAGTTCTCGAAAAGACGAACAAACTAGCTAGCGCCATTCTTAAAAAACGTGCAAAAAAATATTCCCGCAACAGGAAGATATCTAAGAAGATCCATTATAGCTGATGAACTCTTTTTAAATAAAACAGAGTCCTACCGTCGAGCAGCCATTCTTCCATACACACACATTGATATGGTACCAGTCAAAAGTTTGGACACAATTACCCCCTTCAAAGGGGTTTTCTTTATTTGTAAAATTTTCCTACATTGTAGAATAATAGTGAAGAGATCAAAACTATGAAATATCACATATTGAATCATGTAGTAACCAAAAAACGTGTTAAACTAATTAAAATATATTTTATATATTTTGAGATTCTTCAAAGTAGCCACCATTGGCCTTGATGACAGCTTTGCATACTCTTGGCTTTCTCTCAACCAGCTTGATGAGGTAGTCACCTGAAATGCATTTCAATTAACAGGTGTGCCTTGTTAAAAGTTAATTTGTGGAAGTAATTTCCTTCTTAATGCATTTGAGCCAATCAGTTGTGTTGTGACAAGGTAGGTAGAAGGTATACAGAAGATAGCCCTATTTGGTAAAATACCAAGTCCATATTATGTCAAGAACAGCTCAAATAAGCAAAGAGAAACGACAGTCCATCATTACAATAAGACATGAAGGTCAGTCAATCTGGAAAATTAAGAACTTTGAAAGTTTCTTCAAATGCAGTAGCAAAAACCATCAAGCGCTATGATGAAACTGGCTGTCATGAGGACCGCCACAGGAAAGGAAGACCCAGAGTTACCTCTGCTGCAGAGGATAAGTTCATTAGAGTTACCAGCCTCAGATTGCAGCCCAAATAAATGCGTCACAGAGTTCAAGTAACAGACACATCTCAACATCAACTGTTCAGAGGAGACTGTGTGAATCAGGCCTTCATAGTCGAATTGCTGCAAAGAAACCACTACTAAAGGACACCAATAATAAGAAGAGACTTGCTTGAACCAAGAAACACGAGCAATGGACATTAGACCTGTGGAAATCTGTCCTTTGGTCTGGAGTCCAAATTTGAGAGTAGGTGAACAGATGATCTCCACATGTGTGGTTCCCACCGTGAAGCATGGAGGAGGAGGTGTGATGGTGCTTTGCTGGTAACACTGTCAGTGATTTATTTAGAATTCAAGGCACACTTAACCAGCATGGCTACACGACAGCATTCTGCAGGGATACGCCATCCCATCTGGTTTGTGCTTAGTGGGACTATCATTTGTTTTTCAACAGGACAATGACCCAACACACCTCCAGGCTGTGTAAGGGCTATTTGACCAAAGATGGGTGATGGAGTGCTGCATCAGATGATCTGGCCTCCACAATCACCCGACCTCAACCCAATTTAGATGGTTTGGGATGAGATGGACCGCAGACTGAAGGAAAAACAGCCAACAAGTGCTCAGCATATTTCACTATTTCAAGAATGTTGGAAAAACATTCCAGGTGAAGCTGGTTGAGAAAACGCCAAGAGTGTGCAAAGCTGATACAACATGATTCCATAGGTGTTATTTCATAGTTTTGATGTCTTCACTATTATTCTACAATGTAGAAAATTTGACACAAAGAAAAACCCTTGAATGAGTAGGTGTGTCCAAACTGTTGACTGGTACTGTACGTATAACGTTACTAGATCTTAAATGAATGTTAAGCAGCCAGTCTTCCATACATACATTGCTACTAGTCTGTGTGTGTGTTATGTAGTCTATGAAATACAGTGATGACTGATGAACAAAACAAAACAAAAAAAATGTTTTAAAAATAATACAATGTTTAAAAAAATAAAAACAATGTTTGAAAAAAAAACAATAATGAAAAAAACGATGTAAAAAAGAAATTAAAAAAAAGTGGAAAAAAAACTATAAAAATTGTTTACAAAAAAATTACTAATGTAAAAAAAAATTGGCTGGTCCAGAAACCAAAGACAAGTAGTCATGTTGATATCCCAGTTGCCTCGTGTTGAGAACTTTCATTTGTTTTAAATGCCAACAACATTAAGTGTCAAATACAGAAGTAAAAAACAACACTGGTCTGATCTAATGGTAAACGACCCGTGATGTGTTGGAAGACATTTTCAGTCATGTCCATAACTAAAGACAGAATTCTAGTCATAGAAATACAATGAATAGAATGATTTTCTAGTCATTCTATTTCTAAAAGCACCAAATTGAATGTCAATCATACGCAGGCACTTCTGCGTTGGTTTGGAGGTGTACCCATCCACGTCCTGGTTCTCCAAAAAACAAAGTCCTGTACGGTGAACCATGCTGGTATGATGAGCAACCTGGACTTGGGTTCCTGTATTTAGGTGGTTCCGTGAACCACACTTGCATAACAGGTTAAACCTGCCTAGAGTTTTAGCTTGGTGGACTAACACAAGTTTAGGATTTAGCTCAGCAGGCTAACAGAGTCTTGTCCCGGGGGTTCAAAACCCACTCTCCAGTCACACCCTCCAACCCTGTTACACCCACCCATCCTCCCCCAACTCCAGCTCAAATTCCAGTCCCCCCTCCTCCACAAGTTCTAGGTCCTCCTCCTCCACGATGTCTCTACACCTCTCACACCTCTCCTCCTCCAGGGGGACCAGCAGTTCACAGATGGCCGCCCTCACACAAAGGACCGGCTCCATCACCTACCGGTAAAACGGGACATTGTAAATTAAAATAAAATAAAAAAATAAAATAAAAAAGGTATTGCACAATGACATGTTAAAAGATGCATTCTAGAGACTTTAGTCTGCTTTTACAAACACCTGAAGATATAGTTTGGAGTGTATTTGTAGCTCTTAAATAACATATTGGATGTATTGGAAAAATGGTTATCAAACTGGGACCTGTTCCACTCAGCATTAAGGAGCTGGATTGGGAGTAAGGGCCAGAGATAGACTAGTGCCCTGTTCAGGGGGTGTACTGGTACATCAAGCTGCCTCATTACAGAAACAGGAGATCGACCCATCAAACTGGGACCTGTTCCACTCAGCATTAAGGAGCTGGATTGGGAGTAAGGGCCAGAGATAGACTAGTGCCCTGTTCAGGGGGTGTACTGGTACATCAAGCTGCCTCATTACAGAAACAGGAGATCGACCCATCAAACTGGGACCTGTTCCACTCAGCATTAAGGAGCTGGATTGGGAGTAAGGGCCAGAGATAGACTAGTGCCCTGTTCAGGGGGTGTACTGGTACATCAAGCTGCCTCATTACAGAAACAGGAGATCGACCCATCAAACTGGGACCTGTTCCACTCAGCATTAAGGAGCTGGATTGGGAGTAAGGGCCAGAGATAGACTAGTGCCCTGTTCAGGGGGTGTACTGGTACATCAAGCTGCCTCATTACAGAAACAGGAGATCGACCCATAGGGCAGGAGTCTTCCTGGGTCTCACCTCCATGCCCCTGTCCTCCAGGGCGGGCTGCCTGACAGGGAAGCCGGGGCAGACCATCAGGGTCTCCAGGTCCAGCAGCAGAGTGACCAGCTGGGTGATGGTTCCGAGGCGGGGAGGGTGGACCTCGTACAGGGGGTGGGTCAGCAGCAGGGGCTGGCCCTGTACCGTCACCTGGTTGAAGACGATGCACAATAACAAGCTCAACTCATCCTTCAGTAGTTCAGAAGCTTAAAGGGGAAGTTCAGTATTTTACAACAATGTTAGATGGTTCCTCGCCCTGAAAAGTACTCAATGGGCCTGGACAAAACTGTAATCCATACTTCGGTTTTCTGTAAACAGACACTTAAAAACTTACGAGGAACATTCTAACATTAAGTTGTAAAATACTTTGGAGGTGAGGCTTTGGGTGCTGTAGGCCCAAAAGGAAAATCGGACTGATAAAAAAAAGGAGGTGTCAAAGTTACGTATGGCGTTTCTGCCCTAAAACCTTAATCCGTAACGAGACCAAAAGGAGTAGTCAAAAGTGCGTGCGTTAATTTAGGGAATAGGGTGCCATCTGGACCCTAAGTTGAATTGAACTTGTGCTGGAAGTCATTTTCGTTCCCTACCTGGAAACAGAAGCCCGGTTGGATCAGCAGAACCGTGTCAGCCATGGTGGAGAGTTTAGAGCACTGGAGGAGTTGTAATAGAGGTCCCCTGGCCATGACCCCGACCCAGTGGGCTGGTAGCACCGTGCGGCGCAGGGCCCTCAGGAACCCAAACAGAGCTGCCTCGCTCCCGTCACCACAGGACTCGCTGCCGTCGGCCAGACTGAAGATCTCTGTGATCTAGAGGGAGGGTGGAGGTAGAGGGAGGAGCGAGAGAGAGAGAGAGAGTAATGACCGAGATGAATGTGTGGAGAGATCAAAACTGGGTTAAATACATGTGTCAAAATAGTCCCAAACACTTGATCCGAGGTTAATTTAGTTTGCCCTGTACAGATAACCAATCCAATCATGTCCATGATCGATGGAGAGAGAGATAACCAATCCAATCATGTCCATGATCGATGGAGAGAGAGATAACCAATCCAGTAATGTCCATGATCGACGGAGAGAGAGATAACCAATCCAATCATGTCCATGCTAGATAGAGAGAGATAACCAATCCAGTAATGTCCATGCTAGATAGAGAGAGATAACCAATCCAGTAATGTCCATGCTAGATAGAGAGAGATAACCAATCCAGTAATGTCCATGCTAGATAGAGAGAGATAACCAATCCAGTAATGTCCATGCTAGATAGAGAGAGATAACCAATCCAGTAATGTCCATGCTAGATAGAGAGAGATAACCAATCCAGTAATGTCCATGCTAGATAGAGAGAGATAACCAGTCAAATAATGTCCATGCTAGAGAGAGAGAGATAACCAGTCCAGTAATGTCCATGCTAGATAGAGAGAGATAACCAATCCAGTAATGTCCATGCTAGATAGAGAGATAACCAATCATGTCCATGGTCGATGGAGAGAGAGATAACCAATCATGTCCATGATCGATGGAGAGAGACAGATAACCAATCCAGTAATGTCCATGCTAGATAGAGAGATAACCAATCCAGTAATGTCCATGCTAGATTTGCCACCCCTATTACTAGCCTCTTCAACCTCTCTTTCGTGTCGTCTGAGATCCCCAAAGATTGGAAAGCAGCTGCGGTTATCCCCCTCTTCAAAGGGGGGGACACCCTTGACCCTAACTGCTACAGACCTATATCTATCCTACCCTGCCTTTCTAAGGTCTTCGAAAGCCAAGTCAACAAACAGCTTACCGACCATTTCGAATCCCACCACACCTTCTCCGCAATGCAATCTGGTTTCAGAGCTGGTCATGGGTGCACCTCAGCCACGCTCAAGGTCATAAACGATATCGTAACCGCCATCGATAGGAAACAATACTGTGCAGCCGTATTCATTGACCTGGCCAAGGCCTTTGACTCTGTCAATCACCACATCCTCATTGGCAGACTCGACAGCCTTGGTTTCTCTAATGATTGCCTCGCCTGGTTCACCAACTACTTCTCTGATCGAGTTCAGTGTGTCAAATCGGAGGGTCTGTTGTCCGGGCCTCTGGCAGTCTCTATGGGGGTGCCACAGGGTTCAATTCTTGGACCGACTCTCTTCTCTGTTTACATCAATGATGTCGCTCTTGCTGCTGGTGATTCTCTGATCCACCTCTACGCAGACGACACTATTCTGTATACTTCTGGCCCTTCTTTTGACACTGTGTTAACAACCCTCCAGGCGAGCTTCAATGCCATACAACTCTCCTTCCGTGGCCTCCAACTGCTCTTAAATACAAGTAAAACCAAATGCATGCTCTTCAACCGATCGCTGCCTGCTCCTGCCCGCCTGTCCAACATCACTACTTTGGACGGCTCTGACTTAGAATATGTGGACAACTACAAATACCTAGGTGTCTGGTTAGACTGTAAACTCTCCTTCCAGACTCACATCAAACATCTCCAATCCAAAGTTAAATCTAGAATTGGCTTCCTATTCCGCAACAAAGCATCCTTTACTCATGCTGCCAAACATACCCTTGTAAAACTGACCATCCTACCAATCCTCGACTTCGGTGATGTCATTTACAAAATAGCCTCCAAAACCCTACTCAATAAATTGGATGCAGTCTATCACAGTGCCATCCGTTTTGTCACCAAAGCCCCATATACTACCCACCACTGCGACCTGTACACTCTCGTTGGCTGGCCCTCGCTTCATACTCGTCGCCAAACCCACTGGTTCCAGGTCATCTACAAGACCCTGCTAGGTAAAGTCCCCCCTTATCTCAGCTCGCTGGTCACCATAGCAGCACCTACCTGTAGCACGCGCTCCAGCAGGTATATCTCTCTAGTCACCCCCAAAACCAATTCTTCCTTTGGACGCCTCTCCTTCCAGTTCTCTGCTGCCAATGACTGGAACGAACTACAAAAATCTCTGAAACTGGAAACACCTATCTCCCTCACTAGCTTTAAGCACCAGCTGTCAGAGCAGCTCATAGATTACTGCACCTGTACATAACCCATCTACAATTTAGCCCAAACAACTACCTCTTTACCTACTGTATTTATTTATTAATTTATTTTGCTCCTTTGCACCCCATTATTTCTGTCTCTACTTTGCACTTTCTTCCACTGCAAACCAACCATTCCAGTGTTTTTTTTAGTTTTTATTTTACTTGCTGTGTTGTACTCACTTCGCCTCCATGGCCTTTTATATTTTTATTTATTTATACATATATTTGTTTGCCTTCACCTCCCTTATCTCACCTCACTTGCTCACATTGTATATAGACTTATTTTTTTTCCACTGTATTATTGACTATATGTTTGTTTTACTCCATGTGTAACTATGTGTTGTTGTATGTGTCGAACTGCTTTGCTTTATCTTGGCCAGGTCGCAATTGTAAATGAGAACGTGTTCTCAATTTGCCTACCTGGTTAAATAAAGGTTAAATAAATAAAATAAATAAAAGATAGAGAGATAACCAATCCAGTAATGTCCATGCTGGATAGAGAGATAACCAATCCAGTAATGTCCATGCTGGATAGAGTAAAGAACAAAGGGAGAGAGATTAAAAGAGAGGGACTGATGGACAGCTCACCTCTGGAGTGACATCATCGGGAGTGACATCGTGGATGACCTCGGCGGTCAACCTAGGCATGCCCTTTGACCCTGTGACCTCTGGCGGGTCAGGTGGTCCGAGGTGGATGACGGTTCGAGGTATCTCGGCGAACAGCTCTACGAGTTGCTCCTCCTCGGTGTAGTCTAGCGTGGCCGTCTCTGTCCTGCTAATACTGTACGGTGAAGAGGGCTCGGTCAGGGGCTGGTGTAGAGGCGGACCTCTTTGCTGCACAGCCGTTGGTTCAGATGTCATGTAGTTAACGGACGGGGGTTCAACCGCAGGTTCCAGGACTGCGGAGGCCTTGGGAGAAATCGAGTAGGAGAGCATTAGAAATACAATAAAAACATTGATCAGCTTGGTTTTACTAAATCTACGGACTAGCTTGGTTTTTACTAAAATCTACAGACGAGCTTGGTTTTTACTAAAAATCTACGGACTAGCTTGGTTTTTACTAAAATCTACGGACTAGCTTGGTTTTTACTAAAAATCTACGGACTAGCTTGGTTTTTACTAAAATCTACGGACTAGCTTGGTTTTTACTAAACTTACGAACTAGCTTGGTTTTTACTAAAACCTACGGACCAGCTTGGTTTTACTAAATCTACGGACTAGCTTGGTTTTACTAAACCTACGGACGAGCTTGGGTTTACTCAAATCTACGGACTGGCTTGGTTTTACTAAATCTACGGACTAGATGGTTTTACTAAATCTACGGACTAGCTGGTTTTACTAAATCTACGGACTAGATGGTTTAACTAAATCTACGGACTAGATGGTTATACTAAATCTACGGACTAGATGGTTTTACTAAATCTACGGACTAGATGGTTATACTAAATCTACGGACTAGCTGGTTTAACTAAATCTACGGACTAGCTGGTTTTACTAAATCTACGGACTAGCTGGTTTTACTAAATCTACGGACTAGCTGGTTTAACTAAATCTACGGACTAGCTGGTTATACGCACCAAGCTGGGACAATGCAACAGATTTCCAGTGAAAAGTCCCATTCAGCAAGAGCTAGCTAATTTGTGAATACGGTGATGATGTGTGTGACTCACTACCTGAGAAGCGAGGCTGGGGCCAGGGGTGATGGTAATTTGGTTGCCGTTCATCCTGATGAACTGGAGGTTGCCATGGTCGCCCTGGTAACAGCTCTGGGGGTAGGGCTGGGGATAGGGGTAGGGCTGGGGATAGGGGTAGGGCTGGGGATAGGGGTAGGGCTGGGGATAGGGGTAGGGATGGGGATAGGGGTAGGGCTGGGGACATTAATACAATTATACTATAGATGCATACATTCAGCATTATGGTCAATTGAAATTGGTGTAATGCATGCTGAACAAGAGAGTTTGTTGCTTTGAAAGTCTCGGGGGAAAAAAAGAGTCCGATTGAAAAGGTTTGGTTACTAGCGACCCGGTTAGCCTCAGTGGCTGGGACCTCTATATCTGTCCAGGGATCCTGTCAACTAAATCGTTTGAAGAGCCGCTTGTTATAGCAGCTAGCCTAGCTGCTAACTAGATATCAAGCTAGCAAGGTTTCCTTGACGGCTTGAACACAGCCCGCAACACGTTTAGCCCTTGTGGGCCTGCGGAATGTTCCGGGCTTGTGGCTGTCTAAAATCCCCACTGCTGGCGTTTCCATCAGCCCTGCGACCTGCCCTGCCTGGAATTACATGGAGTAGCAGTGACACCCTACCATGACATCCAAAACTAAAGGACGGAGTAATGGAGAGGTTCAGGATCACAGGTGAATAAATAAAAAGTATTCTACAAGCAGTTGTTACATTTACATTTAAGCAGATGCTCTTATCAAGAGCGAATTACATGAGCAATTAGGGATACGTGCAACGTTGTCAAGGCAAAAACGGTGGCTACCTTGAAGAATCTCCAATATAAAATATATTTTGATTTGTTTTAACACATTTTTGGTTACTACATGATTCCATATGTGTTATTTCATAGTTTTGATGTCTTCACTATTATTATACAATGTAGAAAATAGTAAAAATTAAGAAAAACCCTGGAATGACTAGGTGTGTCCAAACTTTTGACCGGTACTGTAGGTGTGCCAACCTTGTAGCGTCATACCCAAGAAGACTCGAGGTTGTAATCGCTGCCAAAGGTGCTTCAACAAAGTATTGAGTAAAAGGGTCTGAATACTTATGTAAATGTCATATTTCATTTTATTTATTTTTTTTACCTGTTTTTGCCTTGTCATTATGTGGTATTGTGTGTAGATTGATGAGGGGGGAAAAAAACGATTTAATACATTTTAGAATAAAGCTGTTACCTAGCAAAATGTGTGGAACGTCAAGGGTCCTTTCCGAATGCACGGTGTATGTACACACACAGTATGTATATGTACACTTGAAGTCAGAAGTTTACGATACATTTAAACTCAGTTTCTCACAATTTCTGACATTTAATCCAAGTAAAAATTCCCTTTTAGGTCAGTTAGGATCACAACTTTATTTTAAGAATGTGAAACGTCAGAATAATAGTAGAGACAATGATTTATTTCAGCTTTTATTTTTTTCATCACATTCCCAGTGGGTGAGAAGTTTACATACACTCAATTAGTATTTGGTAGCATTGCCTTGAAATTGTTTAACTTGGGTCAAACGTTTCGGGTAGCCTGTTGTTCTGGGATTGATTTGCACTTTTTGTACCAAAGTACGTTCATCTCTAGGAGACAGAACGCGTCTCCTTCCTGAGCGGTATGACGGCTGCGTGGTCCCATGGTGTTTATACTTGCGTACTATTGTTTGTACAGATGAACGTGGTACCTTCAGGTGTTTGGAAATTGCTCTCAAGGATGAACTAGACTTGTGGAGGTGTACAGTTTTTTCCTGAGGTCTTGGCTGATTTCTTTTGATTTTCCCATAATGTCAAGCAAAAAGGCACTGAGTTTGAAGGTAGACCTTGAAATACATCCACAGGTAGACCTCCAATTGACTCAAATTATGTCAATTAGCCTATCAGAAGATTCTAACGCCATGACATAATTTTCTGGAATTTTCCAAGCTGTTTAAAGGCACAGTCAACTTAGTGTATGTAAAATTCGGACCCACTGGAATTGTGATACAGTGAATTATAAGTGAAATAATCTGTCTGTAAACAATTGTTAGACAAATGACTTATGTCATGCACAAAGTAGATGTCCTTACCGACTTGCCAGAAACTATAGTTTGTTAACAAGAAATTTGTGGAGTGGTTTAAAAACGAGTTTTAATAACTCCAACCTAAGTGTATGTAAACTCCCCGACTTCAACTGTACATTTGTATGCGTTGTTGGTCCTTACCTGCACACAGCTGCTGGGGTAGGGTTCCTCTGACTCAGATAAACCACTACCGGGGTTTACAGGCACGATGGAGGATGGAGACATCTAGAACCAGAGGAAGATTAAGAAACATCATATTGTACCGTGGATAACCAAACTAAAACGTCCTTATTCATTTATTTAGAGGTAATGACCTCCATATCATCCACTTTGTGTGACATTTAAAAAATAAATATATAAATATATTAAATAGGAGTTATTTTAACTATTTTAATAGTTGGGATAGTTCCTTACTCATGATAATTATGTGTGTAACACCTTGAAGAGCGTTCCGCGTTCTGTAAAAGCTCCAGTAAAATAGATGTTTAGTGGCCTCCCGGGTGGCGCAGTGGTCTAGGACACTGCATCGCAGCGCTAGCTGTGCCACCAGAGACTCTGGGTTCGCGCCCAGGCTCTGTCGCAGCCGGCCGCGACCGGGAGGTCCGTGGGGCGACGCACCTATCCAATTGTTAGTAGTTACTATCTTGTCTATCATGTCTCGAAAGCCTAGCGTCGTCCGAGTTAGGGAGGGTTTGGCCGGTAGGGATATCCTTGTCTCATCGCGCACCAGCGACTCCTGTGGCGGGCCGGGCGCAGTGGGCGCTAACCAAGGTCTCCAGGTGCACGGTGTTTCCTCCGACGCCTGGTGCGGCTGGCTTCCGGGTTGGAGGCGTGCTGTGTTAAGAAGCAGTGCGGCTTGGTTGGGTTGTGCTTCGGAGGACGCATGGCTTTCGACCTTCGTCTCTCCCGAGCCCGTACGGGAGTTGTAGAGATGAGACAAGATAGTAATTACTAACAATTGGATACCACGAAATTGGGGAGAAAAAGGGGGTAAAATTCCAAAAACAATGTAAGAATTTTTTGGGGGGGATGTTTAGTTTTGAACAGTTTGAGACAAGATGGTTTTCTGTAAAAAGGCGTAACCGTGGTCCACAAAGCAACGCTCCGTTTGTCTCTACGGCAGAGGCTGCGGTGCAGCTAAGCCTAAAATCAGACTTGTCTAAATGGTTGTCACCTTTGTTCCTCAAATGATCCAAATGTTACAGCAGCCTGAACACACTGGACACTGACACGGCGATACAGATGGAACCTGCCATTCAGTGTATTATCTGATCTGATGCTCCCAAGTCTTAATTATATGTGCATTCCACCGGTCACATTTACAAGTGAGTGTTCCCAAAAATTATCAAGATTAAGAAAAAAGTTCCTCCGGGGCCCACCCGAGAGAGCTCCCCTCCGGGGCCCACCCGAGAGAGCTCCCCTCCGGGGCCCACCCGAGAGAGCTCCTCAAGGCCCACCGGTTGGGAACCAGTTTCAACTGTTCTGCCTGTGTCTATGGAACCCTGACCTGTTCATCGGACGTGCTACCTGTCCCAGACCTGCTGTTTTCAACTCTCTAGAGACCGCAGGAGCGGTAGAGATACTCTTAATGATCGGCTATGAAAAGCCAACTGACATTTACTCCTGAGGTGCTGACTTGCTGCACCCTCAACAACTACTGTGATTATTATTATTTGACCATGCTGGTCATTTATGAACATTTGAACATCTTGGCATAGTTCTGTTATAATCTCCACCCGGCACAGCCAGAAGAGGACTGGCCACCCCTCAGAGCCTGGTTCCTCTCTAGGTTTCTCCCTAGGTTATAATCTCCACCCGGCACAGCCGGAAGAGGACTGGCCCACCCCTCAGAGCCTGGTTCCTCTCTAGGTTTCTCCCTAGGTTATAATCTCCACCCGGCACAGCCGGAAGAGGACTGGCCCACCCCTCATAGCCTAGTTCCTCTCGAGGTTTCTTCCTAGGGAGTTTTTCCTAGCCACCGTGCTTCTACACCTGCATTGCTTGCCGTTTGGGGTTTTAGGCTGGGTTTCTGTACAGCATGTTATCATGTTATCATTGACTCAGTACTGGTACTCTGTGTATATAGCCATGTTATCATTAACTCAGTACTGGTACCCTGTGTATACAGCCATGTTATCATTGACTCAGTACTGGTACTCTGTGTATAGTACCATGTTATCATTGACTCAGTACTGGTACTCTGTGTATAGTACCATGTTATCATTGACTCAGTACTGGTACTCTGTGTATAGTACCATGTTATCATTGACTCAGTACTGGTACTCTGTGTATAGTACCATGTTATCATTGACTCAGTACTGGTACTCTGTGTATAGTACCATGTTATCATTGACTCAGTACTGGTACTCTGTGTATACAGCCATGTTATCATTGACTCAGTACTGGTACTCTGTGTATATAGCCATGTTATCATTAACTCAGTACTGGTACTCTGTGTATACAGCCATGTTATCATTGACTCAGTAATGGTACTCTGTGTATACAGCCATGTTATCATTGACTCAGTACTGGTACTCTGTGTATATAGCCATGTTATCATTGACTCAGTACTGGTACTCTGTGTATATAGCCATGTTATCATTAACTCAGTACTGGTACTCTGTGTATACAGCCATGTTATCATTGACTCAGTACTGGTACTCTGTGTATACAGCCATGTTACCATTGACTCAGTACTGGTACTCTGTGTATAGTACCATGTTATCATTGACTCAGTACTGGTACTCTGTGTATACAGCCATGTTATCATTGACTCAGTACTGGTACTCTGTGTATATAGCCATGTTATCATTAACTCAGTACTGGTACTCTGTGTATACAGCCATGTTATCATTGACTCAGTACTGGTACTCTGTGTATATAGCCATGTTATCATTGACTCAGTACTGGTACTCTGTGTATACAGCCATGTTATCATTGACTCAGTACTGGTACTCTGTGTATATAGCCATGTTATCATTGACTCAGTACTGGTACTCTGTGTATATAACCATGTTATCATTGACTCAGTACTGGTACTCTGTGTATACAGCCATGTTATCATTGACTCAGTACTGGTACTCTGTGTATATAACCATGTTATCATTGGCTCAGTACTGGTACTCTGTGTATATAGCCATGTTATCATTAACTCAGTACTGGTACTCTGTGTATACAGCCATGTTATCATTGACTCAGTACTGGTACTCTGTGTATACAGCCATGTTATCATTGGCTCAGTACTGGTACTCTGTGTATATATCCATGTTATCATTGACTCAGTACTGGTACTCTGTGTATATAGCCATGTTATCATTGACTCAGTACTGGTACTCTGTGTATACAGCCATGTTATCATTGGCTCAGTACTGGTACTCTGTGTATATATCCATGTTATCATTGACTCAGTACTGGTACTCTGTGTATATAGCCATGTTATCATTGACTCAGTACTGGTACTCTGTGTATATAGCCATGTTATCATTAACTCAGTACTGGTACTCTGTGTATATATCCATGTTATCATTGACTCAGTACTGGTACTCTGTGTATATAGCCATGTTATCATTGACTCAGTACTGGTACTCTGTGTATACAGCCATGTTACCATTGACTCAGTACATATGACTTTGATATACATCAGATATCAGCTGATGTACGAAGGGCTATATAAATACATTTGATTGGATATAGAGAACCATGTAGTTCTCAGGGACTCCCAGACGTTTCACAATTGACCTACTTATCTTTACCTAATAATTAGTTCAAATCAGGTGTGAAAGTTCTTGAATAGTTCAGATACATGGAACGGCTGGGGATCCCCGACGAGAGGTTTGAAAACCCCCTCTGATCTAGAACAGAGGTCTCAAACTGGCGGTCCACGGGCCAGATGAGGCCTGTAACCCGATTTAACGTGCCCCGTTTAGGACAGAACAAAGATATGGGTGTGTGTCCCAATAAGCTCTCCTTCCTCCTGAAGTGTGCACTAGTTCACTTCTACCCAAAATGTAAAAGTATTGAATAGGTATATAGGCATGGGCTAGGGGGGGGTCCATATACCAACCATTTCCTTTCAAATCCATGAAGGAAAGTGCACACTTCAGGAGAAAGGAGAGGTTATTGGGACTCGACCACAGAGACCGTCAGAGAGAGCTTACCTGATATATTTGTTCAGGCACATCGTCGTCGTACTCCTGTAGTTCCGCCCATCTCTCTCCATCCTCTTCCTCAGGGCTGTGCTCCAACGACTGGGTGGAAACGGTGTAACCTGGTTCCTCTTCCTCGTCACTCTCGTCCGTCTCTGTCGTATCACTCTCGGGGCCCTGGCTCCGTACTCGTCTCCTCCGTTTGGTGAAGTGTTTAGGGGGCCGACCACGTCCCCTCCCTGTGCCAACTGTTGATCCACTTCCTGGTTTTATCATACGCCATTTTGAAAGTGTCCTTCCTAATAGTACATATCCTGGTCCACGTCCTACTACAGCTCCTGGTGAAATAGGAACACTTCCTGGTGAAATAGGAACACTTCCTGGAAGAGCACTTCCTCGTCCAATGCGAACACTCTGGCCACCTGGGTCTTCTGTCAGGTGTTTCTTAAAGTAGCTTCCCATTAAGTCCCTTTTGGTGGGCTGGAGGGAGAAGGCTTTTAATTACACATACATACATACATACATACTACTTACAGCATAACGCCTATAAAAGGATTAAGAGTTTGTGTGTGTTTGTGAAATACAATTTAAATAATCTTTGAAAAACAATGTCACGAGATTTTGCGAAATAATCTAACACAAATTGAAAACACATTCTCTTAACCACCACATACCATAACCAAAAAGAACCATATACCATAAAGAACCATGAACCAAAAAGAACCATATAGAACCAAATACCATAAAGAACCAAATACCATATAGAACCATATAGAACCAAATACCAAAAAGAACCATATAGAACCAAATACCAAAAAGAACCATATAGAACCAAATACCATATAGAACCAAATACCAAAAAGAACCATATAGAACCAAATACCAAAAAGAACCATATAGAACCAAATACCAAAAAGAACCATATAGAACCAAATACCATATAGAACCAAATACCATAAAGAACCAAATACCAAAAAGAACCATATAGAACCAAATACCAAAAAGAACCATATAGAACCAAATACCATATAGAACCAAATACCATAAAGAACCATATAGAACCAAATACCATAAAGAACCAAATACCAAAAAGAACCAAATACCAAAAAGAACCATATAGAACCAAATACCAAAAAGAACCATATAGAACCAAAAACTATAAAGAACCATATAGAACCAAATACCAAAAAGAACCATATAGAACCAAATACCAAAAAGAACCATATAGAACCAAAAACCATAAAGAACCATATAGAACCAAATACCATATAGAACCAAATACCATAAAGAACCAAATATCATAAAGAACCATATAGAACCAAATACCATAAAGAACCAAATACCAAAAAGAACCATATAGAACCATATAGAAACAAAAACCATAAAGAACCATATAGAACCAAATACCAAAAATAACCATATACACTTAGGTTGGAGTCATTAAAACTTGTTTTTCAACCACTCCACAAATGTCTTGTTAACAAACTATAGTTTTGGCAAGTCGGTTAGGACATCTACATTGTGCATGACACAAGTAATGTTTCCAACAATTGCTTACAGACAGATTATTTCACTTATAATTCACTGTATCACAATTCCAGTGAGTCAGAAGTTTACATACACTAAGTTGACTGTGCCTTTAAACAGCTTGGAAAATTCCAGAAAATGATGTCACAGCTTTAGAAGCTTCTGATAGGCTAATTGACATCATTTGAGTCAATTGGAGGTGTACCTGTGGATGTATTTCAAGGCCTACCTTTAAACTCAGTGCCTCTTTGCTTGACATCATGGGAAAATCAAAAGAAATCAGCCAAGACCTCAGAAAAAGAATTGTAGACCTCCACAAGTCTGGTTCATCCTTGGGAGCAATTTCCAAATGCCTGAAGGTACCACGTTCATCTGTACAAACAATAGTACGCAAGTATAAACACCATGGGACCACGCAGCCGTCATACCACTCAGGAAGGAGACGCGTTCTGTCTCCTAGAGATGAACGTACTTTGGTGTGAAAAGTGCAAATCAATCCCAGAACAACAGCAAAGGACCTTGTGAAGATGCTGGAGGAAACAGGTACAAAAGTATCTATATCCACAGTAAAACAAGTCCTATATCGACATAAGCTGAAAGGCCGCTCAGCAAGGAAGAAGCCATTGCTCCAAAACCACCATAAAAAAGCCAGACTACGGTTTGCAAATGCACATGGGGAAAGAGATCGTACTTTTTGGAGAAATGTCCTCTGGTCTGATGAAACAAAAATAGAACTGTTTGGCCATAATGATCATCTTTATGTTTGGAGGAAAAAGGGGGAGGCTTGCAAGCCAAAGAACACCATCCCAACTGTGAAGCACGGGGGTGGCAGCATCATGTTGTGGGGGTGCTTTGCTGCAGGAGGGACTGGTGCACTTCACAAAAAGATGGCATCATGAGGCAGGAAAATTATGTGGATATATTGAAGCAACATCTCAAGACATCAGTCAGGAAGTTAAAGCTTGGTCGCAAATGGGTCTTCCAAATGGACAATGACCCCAAGCATACTTCCAAAGTTGTGGCAAAATGGCTTAAGGACAACAAAGTCAAGATATTGGAGTGGCCATCACAAAGTCCTGACCTCGATCTTATTAAACATTTGTGGGCAGAACTGAAAAAGCGTGTGCGAGCAAGGAGGCCTACAAACCTGACTCAGTTACACCAGCTCTGTAAGGAGGAATGGGGCAGAATTCACCCTACTTATTTTGGGAAGCTTGTGGAAGTCTACCCGACACATTTGACCCTTAAACAATTTAAAGGCAATGCTACCAAATACTAATTGAGTGTATGTAAACTTCTGACCCACTGGGAATGTGATGAAAGAAATGAAAGCTGAAATTATTTCATTCTCTCTACTATTATTCTGACATTTCACATTCTTAAATAAAGTGGTGATCCTAACTGACCTAAGACAGGGAATTTTTACTAGGATTAAACAGTAACTGAGTTTAAATGTATTTGGCTAAGGTGTATGTAAACTTCCGACTTCAACTGTACCATATTGAACCATATGTACCATAAAGAACCATACACCAGAACCATATACCATAAAGAACCATATGTACCATAAAGAACCATACACCAGAACCATATTGACCATAAAGAACCACACACCATACACCAGAACCATAAAGAACCATACACCAGAACCATATGTACCATACCCCAGAACCATATGTACCATACCCCAGAACCATACACCAGAACCATATGTACCATACCCCAGAACCATATGTACCATAAAGAACCATACACCAGAACCATATGTACCATAAAGAACCATACACCAGAACCATATGTACCATAAAGAACCATACACCAGAACCATATGTACCATAATGAACCATATGTACCATAAAGAACCATACACCAGAACCATATGTACCATAAAGAACCATACACCAGAACCATATGTACCATAAAGAACCATACACCAGAACCATAAAGAACCATACACCAGAACCATATGTACCATAAAGAACCATACACCAGAACCATAAAGAACCATACACCAGAACCATAAAGAACCATACACCAGAACCATATGTACCATAAAGAACCCTATGTACCATAAAGAACCATACACCAGAACCATATGTACCATAAAGAACCCTATGTACCATAAAGAACCATACACCAGAACCATAAAGAACCATATGTACCATAAAGAACCATACACCAGAACCATATGTACCATAAAGAACCATACACCAGAACCATAAAGAACCATACACCAGAACCATATGTACCATAAAGAACCATACACCAGAACCATAAAGAACCATACACCAGAACCATAAAGAACCATACACCAGAACCATATGTACCATAAAGAACCCTATGTACCATAAAGAACCATACACCAGAACCATAAAGAACCATATGTACCATAAAGAACCATACACCAGAACCATATGTACCATAAAGAACCATACACCAGAACCATAAAGAACCATACACCAGAACCATAAAGAACCATACACCAGAACCATATATACCATAAAGAACCCTATGTACCATAAAGAACCATACACCAGAACCATATGTACCATAAAGAACCATATGTATCATAAAGAACCATATGTACCATAAAGAACCATATGTACCATAAAGAACCATATGTACCATAAAGAACCATATGTACCATAAAGAACCATATGTACCATAAAGAACCATACACCAGAACCATATGTACCATAAAGAACCATATGTACCATAAAGAACCATACACCAGAACCATATTGACCATAAAGAACCATACACACCATACACCAGAACCATATGTACCATAAAGAACCATACACCAGAACCATATGTACCATAAAGAACCATATGTACCATAAAGAACCATATGTACCATAAAGAACCATATGTACCATAAAGAACCATACACCAGAACCATATGTACCATAAAGAACCATACACCAGAACCATATGTACCATAAAGAACCATATGTACCATAAAGAACCATATGTACCATAAAGAACCATACACCAGAACCATATGTACCATAAAGAACCATACACCAGAACCATATGTACCATAAAGAACCATACACCAGAACCATATGTACCATAAAGAACCATACACCAGAACCATATGTACCATAAAGAACCATACACCAGAACCATATGTACCATAAAGAACCATACACCAGAACCATATGTACCATAAATAACCATATGTACCATAAAGAACCATATGTACCATAAAGAACCATATGTACCATAAAGAACCATACACCAGAACCATATGTACCATAAAGAACCATATGTACCATAAAGAACCATATGTACCATAAAGAACCATACACCAGAACCATATGTACCATAAAGAACCATACACCAGAACCATATGTACCATAAAGAACCATACACCAGAACCATATGTACCATAAAGAACCATATGTACCATAAAGAACCATATGTACCATAAAGAACCATATGTACCATATTAAGACAGCGGCGGTACTTGCACTTCTGTTTCTTCTTGTTGGCTCCGCCGTTCTTGGGCTTGTCCAGGCAGTAGACACATTTACCACAATCTGTACGCTGGCAGGGAGCACACTGACCACAGCCCTGAGTACGCTTCTTCAATTTACCCTGAGAGAGAAAGAAAGAAACAAATGAAGAATTAGTCACACACCTGGGCGAGTGAGCAGGAAAAAGAGGGGTAAAGAATGCCATTTGGGACTCAAGTCTTCCACTGACTCACCGTTATACGTGAGATATTAGTCGGTTCATGTGCCTCTTCAGAGTCACTTCCTTCGCTGTGGTTATACACCTGTAGGATGACAACAGGAAGAGAAATGTCACTCAAAAAACATCTAGGGAGTTACCTTGGAAGCATCCCAAGTAGCACACGATTCCCTACAGTGACTTTTTACACATTTTGTTATTGCAGCCTGAATTAAAAAATGGATTACATTTAGCTTTTGTGGTCACTGGCCTACACACACACACACACACACACACACACACACACACACACACACACACACACACACACACACACACACACACACACACACACACACACACACACACACACACACACACACACACACACACACACACACACACACACACACACAAAGTGGAATTGTGTTTAAAAAATATATATATATTTACAAATTAATTAAAAATGAAAACGCAGAAATGTCTTGTCAAATATTCAATCGCTTTGTTTTGACAAGCCTAAATAAGTTCAGGAGTAAAAATTTGCTTAACAAGTCACATAATAAGATGCATGACACCCTCCGTGTGCAATAAAAGTGTTTAACATGATGTTTTAATAACTACCTCATCTCTGTACCCCCACACATACAATTCTCTGTAGGGTCCCTTAGTCAAGCAGTGAATTTCAAATACAGATTCAACAAAGACCAGGGAGGATTTCCAATGCCTCGCAAAGAAGGGTTAGGCTGTTCTAGAATCTATTATAGTATTCCAAAATCCAGTGAAGTAATTTTTTCTACGACCAGTACCAAGGCACTTCACCGATTGGCCCGGGCGTCCAGCTCTAGGAAGAGTCTTGGTGATTCCAAACTTCTTCCATTTAAGAATGACGGAGGCCACTGTGTTCTTGGGTACCTTCAATTCTGCAGACATTTTTTGGGGTACCATTCCCCAGATCTGTGCCTCGACACAATCCTGTCTCTGAGCTCTACGGGCTATTCCTTCGAACTCAAAGCGTAGTTTTTGCTCTGACAAACACTGTCAACTGTGGGACCTTATATAGACAGGTGTGTGTCTTTCCAAATCATGTCCAATCAATTTAAATTTACCACAGGTGGACTCCAATCAAGTTGTAGAAACATCTCAAGGATGATCAATGGAAACAGGATGCACCTGAACTCAATTTCGAGTCTCATAGCTCTTAGTAATTTACCAAGAAAAACCCAAAGCTGTAATCGCTGCCAAATCTGATTCTAACATGTATTGACTCAAGGGTGTGAATACTTATGTAAATTAGATATTTCTGCATTTCATTTTTTTTTTAAATACATTCGTAAACATTCCCCCCCAAAAAAAATTATTACTTTGTCATTATGGGATATTGTGTGTAGATGGGTGGATTTTCTTTTTTTGAATCCATTTTGAAATCAAACTGTAACACCAAAACATGTGGAATAAGTCAAGGGGTATGAATACTTTCTGATGGCTCTGTATATAGTGCACTATATAGGGAATATGGTGCCAGTTAGGGCACAGCCTAATAATAATCACATGTTGAGGACTCTTCACTCCTGCCACTGTATTCATGTGGGTGGCGTCCCTCAAGGCTCTACTCTGGGATCTCTCTTATATAAAATCGACCTATCGGAGTGGCTGATCCATTATATAGTGAAGACAGACAAACGTCTTCGCCTCCCATTAGAAAGAGGTCTTTCTAAACTCAAAATGGGACTTCCTGGTTAAATAAATAAAAGTGTAATAAAAATAAATTTAAAAAACTCACAATTTTCTCTGGCTTCCACTCAACTTCCTCCTCCTTCTCTTTCATCTGTACCTTCTGTAGAAAGACATGGGTTTGCTAGCCTACGCATTTTTTTTTTATTTGGTGAGTATATAGCGTTTACGCTTATGCTAAATTGATAAATCTAAGGATTAGACCCACCCGTATCTTTCCTGACTTTATTGTCCCCACGGGGACATATTGTTGCAGTGTCATGTATACGTTTAAAAAGTGACAAACACCCAATATTAAAATAAATTCATAAATACAAACCTTTCTCTGTGATTTCAACTCTTGTTTTTCGTCCTCTTTTACCTTCTGGATGAATAATTATGAGAAATTCTATTGACATCATATCATCCAAATGCTTTTTGTACGCAAGGACAGTGACAAACCAAAACCAATCAATCATCATCCAATTCAAATCAATCAACAAATACCTGTTGGGGAGTCCTCATCTTCTTCTGTGGCTTTTCTTCTTCCTCCTCCTCGTCTTCCTCGTCTTCCTCCTCTTCCAGTTCTTTCACAGATTCTTTCATCTTGGCTTTTCTCTGTGGGGACAACAAAACAATCTTGACCTTTGACCTTATCTGTAGCCTATATATAAGGTCGCAAAATTGCGTTAACTTTCCCCAAAATCCCGATTGGAGGATTCATGGATTTGCTGCTAATTCCATCCTGATTGCAGGATGTCTTCCAGCTGGGATTTTACCAGAATGATATATATAATCTACATTCAGAAAGGATTCAGACCCCTTGACATTTTGTTACGTTACAGCCATATTCTAAAACGTCCTAGAGCTGGCCGTCCGGCCAAACTGAGCAATCGGTGGAAAAGGGCCTTCGTTAGGGAGGTGACTAAGAACCCGATGGCCACTCTGAAGGAGCTCCAGAGTTCCTCTGTGGAGATGGGAGAACCTTCCAGAAGGACAACCATCTCTGCAGCACTCCACCAATCAGGCCTTTATGGTAGAGTGGCCAGACGGAAGCCACTCCTCAGTAAAAGGCACATGACAGCCCACTTGGCGTTTGCCAAAAGGCACCTAAAGACTCACACCATGAGAAACAAGATTCTCTGTTCTGATAAAACCAAGATTGAACTCTTTGGCCTGAATGCCAAGCGTCACGTCTGGAGGAAACCTGGCACCATCCCTACGGTGAAGCATGGTGGTGGCTGCATCATACTGGGATGGTTTTTAGCAGCAGGGACTGGGAGACTAGTCAGGATCGAGGAAAAGACAAACAGAACAAAGTACAGAGAGATCCTTGATGAAAACCTGCTCCAGAGCACTCAGGACCTCAGACTGTGTGTGTGTGGGGGGGGGGGGGGGGGGGGGGTCACCTGCCAACAGGACAATGACCCTAAGCAAACAGCCAAGACAACGCGTGAGTGGCTTTGGGATAAGTCTCTGAATGTCGTTGAGTGGCCCAGCCAGAGCCCGGACTTGAACTCGATCGAACATCTCTGGAGAGACCTGAAAATAGATGTGCGGCGCTGCTACCCATCAAACCTGACAGAGCTTGAGAGGATCTTCAGAGAAGAATGGGAGAAAGTCCACAAATACAGGTGTGCCAAGGCTTGTAGCATCATACCCAAGAAGACTCGATGTTGTAATCGCTGCCCAAGGTGCTTCAACAAAGTCCTGAGTAAAAGGTCTGAATACTTATGTAAATGTTATATTTTTTTCTAATTTAAAATAAAAATAAATGAAATGTGTAAAAAATGTTTTGCTTTGTCATTATGGGGTATTGTGTGTAGATTAATGAGGGGGAAAAACTATTTTATCAATTTTAGAATAAGGCTGTAATGTAACAAAATGTGGAAAAAGTCAAGGGGTCTGAATACTTTCTGAACACACTGTATATAGCCTAACATTCTTTGATAACTGGTTAGAAGGCTCATTCTGTCTCAATTCGCTATTAAATATGATAATTAGCTAGCTAGGTGTTGGAAGAAACTGGCTCACAGTGCTACAGGCTGGTAGGGCTATAGGGCTAACATTAGCAGGCTAGTTGGATAGCAACCTTGCAAGCCGATTTGTATTTGCTTGTAAGTTGGCTGAAAGGGTACCAGTAGTCATGAGCACACACGATTTAGCCTACGCAAATTATTTTAATTTGGTGAGTATATAGCGTTTACGCTTATGCTAAATTGATAAATCTAAGGATTAGACCCACCCGTATCCTTCCTGACTTTATTGTTACCACGGGGACATATTGTTGCAGTGTCATGTACACGTTTAAAGTGACAAGCACCCAATATTAAAATAAATTCATAAATACAAACCTTTCTCTGTGATTTCAACTCTTGTTTTTCGTCCTCTTTTACCTTCTGGATGAATAATTATGAGAAATTAAATTGACATCATATCATCCAAATGCTTTTTGTACGCAAGGACAGTGACAAACCAAAACCAATCAATCATCATCCAATTCAAATCAATCAATCAATCAATCAATCAATCAATCAATCACCTGTTGGGGAGTCCTCATCTTCTTCTGTGGCTTTTCTTCTTCTTCCTCCTCCTCTTCCTCCTCGTCTTCCTCCTCTTCCAGTTCTTTCACAGATTCTTTCATCTTGACTTTTCTCTGTGGGGACAACAAAACAATCTTGACCTTTGACCTTATCTGTAGCCTATATATATTTAAGGTCGCAAAATTGAGTTAACTTTCCCCAACATCCCGATTGGAGGATTCATGGATTTCCTGCTAATTCCATCCTGATTGCAGGATGTCTTCCAACTGGGATTTTACCGGAATGATATATATAATCTACATTCAGAAAGGATTCAGACCCCTTGACATTTTGTTACGTTACAGCCATATTCTAAAATGTATTAAATAAATGTTTTTCAGCAATCTACAGAGAACCCCATAACGACAAAGCGAAAGCAGGTTTTTAGAAATGTTAGCACATTTATTAAGAATAAAAAACTGAAATATCTTATTTACATAAGTATTCAGACCCTTTAGTATGAGACTCGAAATTGAGCTCAGGTGCATCCTGTTTCCATTGATCATCCTTGAGATGTTTCTACAACTTGATTGGAGTCCACCTGTGGTAAATTCAATTGATTGGACATGATTTGGAAAAAGGCACACACTTGTCTATATAAGGTCCCACAGTTGACTGCATGTCAGAGCAAAAACCAAGCCATGAGGTTGAAGGAATTGTCTGTAGAGCTCAGAGACAGGATTGTGTCGAGGCACAGATCTGGGGAAGGATACCAAAACATTTCCGCAGCATTGAAGGTCCACAATAACACAGTGGCCTCCATCATTATTAAAATGGAAGAAGTTTGGAACCAGCAAGACTATTCCTGGAGCTGGCCACTCGGCCAAAACTAAACAATCGGTGGAAAAGGGCCTTGGTTAGGGAGGTGACTAAGAACCCGATGGCCACTCTGAAGGAGCTCCAGAGTTCCTCTGTGGAGATGGGAGAACCTTCCAGAAGGACAACCATCTCTGCAGCACTCCACCAATCAGGCCTTTATGGTAGAGTGGCCAGACAGAAGCCACTCCTCTGTAAAAGGCACATGACAGCCCACTTGGCGTTTGCCAAAAGGCACCTAAAGACTCACACCATGAGAAACAAGATTCTCTGTTCTGATAAAACCAAGATTGAACTCTTTGGCCTGAATGCCAAGCGTCACGTCTGGAGGAAACCTGGCACCATCCCTACAGTTTAGCATGGTGGTGGCAGGATCTTGCTGTTGGGATGTTTTTCAGTAGCAGGGACTGGGAGACTAGTCAGGATCGAGGAAAAGACAAACAGAACAAAGTACAGAGAGATCCTTGATGAAAACCTGCTCCAGAGTGCTCAGGACCTCAGACTGTGGGGGCGGGGGGGGGGGGGGGGTCACCTGCCAACAGGACAATGACCCTAAGCACACAGCCAAGACAACAAAGGAGTGGCTTTGGGACAAGTCTCTGAATGTCCTTGAGTGGCCCAGCTAGAGCCCGGACTTGAACCCGATCGAACATCTCTGGAGAGACCTGAAAATAGATGTGCGGCGATGCTACCCATCAAACCTGACAGAGCTTGAGAGGATCTTCAGAGAAGAATGGGAGAAAGTCCACAAATACAGGTGTGCCAAGGCTTGTAGCATCATACCCAAGAAGACTCGATGTTGTAATCGCTGCCCAAGGTGCTTCAACAAAGTATTGAGTAAAAGGTCTGAATACTTATGTAAATGTTTATATTTAATTTATTTTTATTTTAAATTAGAAAATAATTTGTAATTTTTTTTTGCTTTGTCATTATGGGGGATTGTGTGTAGATTGATGAGGGGGAAAACAATTTTTATCAATTTTAGAACAAGGCTGTAATGTAACAAAATGTGGAAAAAGTCAAGGGGTCTGAATACTTTCTGAACACACTGTATATAGCCTAACATTCTTTGATAACTGGTTAGAAGGCTCATTCTGGCTCAATTCGCTATTAAATATGATAATTAGCTAGCTAGGTGTTGAAAGAAACTGGCTCACTCATGCAGTGCTACAGGCTGGTAGGGCTATAGGGCTAACATTAGCAGGCTAGTTAACATTAGCAGGCTAGTTAACATTAGCAGGCTAGTTAACATTAGCAGGCTAGTTGGATAGCAACCTTGCAAGCCGAATTGGATTTGCTTGTAAGTTGGCTGAAAGTGTACCAGTAGTCATGAGCACACACGATTTGGTTTAGTATGAAGTTTACATTGTAGGAAATAGACTGGCTGTCCGGGTTCTCTTTGTGACATCAAACCACAAAAACAAAAAAAGTCTGATCGAACTTTGCACTGGAACTTTTGATGTCTATACTAATGCAAATCCATAATGTCCAGGTGGTTGTTTATGCTACCTACCCTTCAAGAAAGAAAACCAAATTCCAAATTGTTCCTCTTTGAAAAAGCTTTTCTGAGTAAATTGTAATTTTAGTGTACTTCCTAAATTGACTGGAATTTAAATGAAATGGTCCAACCCTACATCCCACTTACCGATATACTAGGTCTCCTGGTGACCTTGGTTGATTTGTGTCCAAACCGCTTACGCTTCTTCTGAAAAACAAACGCACGAACCAAGAACAGATGAGGAGGAGAACCTTATCAAAAAACACATCATAGGAGGAGGATGAATGCTAATTCCACGTGGAATTAAAAGTGGAGTCAGGTTATAAAGCGTACCTTAGTGTAAAGTGGAGTCAGGTTATAAAGCGTACCTTAGTGTAAAGTGGAGTCAGGTTATAAAGCGTACCTTAGTGTAAAGTGGAGTCAGGTTATAAAGCGTACCTTAGTGTAAAGTGGAGTCAGGTTATAAAGCGTACCTTAGTGTAAAGTGGAGTCAGGTTATAAAGCGTACCTTAGTGTAAAGTGGAGTCAGGTTATAAAGCGTACCTTAGCGTAAAGTGGAGTCGGGTTATAAAGCGTACCTTAGCGTAAAGTGGAGTCAGGTTATAAAGCGCACCTTAGCGTAAAGTGGAGTCAGGTTATAAAGCGTACCTTAGCGTAAAGTGGAGTCAGGTTATAAAGCGTACCTTAGCGTAAAGTGGAGTCGGGTTATAAAGCGTACCTTAGCGTAAAGTGGAGTCAGGTTATAAAGAGTGTCTTAGCGTAAAGTGGAGTCAGGTTATAAAGCGTACCTTAGTGTAAAGTGGAGTCGGGTTATAAAGCGTACCTTAGTGTAAAGTGGAGTCGGGTTATAAAGCGTACCTTAGCGTAAAGTGGAGTCAGGTTATAAAGAGTGTCTTAGCGTAAAGTGGAGTCAGGTTATAAAGCGTACCTTAGTGTAAAGTGGAGTCGGGTTATAAAGCGTACCTTAGCGTAAAGTGGAGTCAGGTTATAAAGCGCACCTTAGCGTAAAGTGGAGTCAGGTTATAAAGCGTACCTTAGCGTAAAGTGGAGTCGGGTTATAAAGCGTACCTTAGCGTAAAGTGGAGTCAGGTTATAAAGCGTACCTTAGTGTAAAGTGGAGTCAGGTTATAAAGCGTACCTTAGTGTAAAGTGGAGTCGGGTTATAAAGCGTACCTTAGTGTAAAGTGGAGTCAGGTTATAAAGCGTACCTTAGCGTAAAGTGGAGTCAGGTTATAAAGCGTACCTTAGCGTAAAGTGGAGTCGGGTTATAAAGCGTACCTTAGCGTAAAGTGGAGTCAGGTTATAAAGCGTACCTTAGTGTAAAGTGGAGTCGGGTTATAAAGCGTACCTTAGTGTAAAGTGGAGTCGGGTTATAAAGCGTACCTTAGTGTAAAGTGGAGTCAGGTTATAAAGCGTACCTTAGCGTAAAGTGGAGTCGCGTCGCTGTTGCCGAATTCCTCTTCTTTGAACTCCAGTCGTTTCCCCCCTAGAACCCATTTATCCCCTCCCACCTGAGGACAGACCGACCAGCACAACACAGTCACACTACAGCACACTACGGGAAGGGAAGATGGGAGGGACAGAGCAACCAGCACAAGACAGTCACACTACAGCACACTACGGGAAGGGAAGATGGGAGGAACAGACCGACCAGCACAACAGTCACACTACGTTTGAGTTCCAAACGGCACCCGAATCCGTATAGTGTGCACTACTTTTGACCAGGCCCACAGTGTAGTGCACTATATAGGGAATAGGGTGCCATCTACTATTGCACTTCTAGTAGGGTTGCAGAACGTGATTACATTTCCCAACGTTCCAGTAAAATCAGGGATTTCCAGGAAACCTGGGTAAGTGAGCAGCATGTTGCAACCCTATCATATCATATTACAGCCAGATAACCATCCCGTTACCGGATAACCGTCCCGTTACCGGATAACCGTCCCGTTACCGGATAACCGTCCCGTTACCGGATAACCGTCCCGTTACCGGATAACCGTCCCGTTACCAGATAACCGTCCCGTTACCAGATAACCGTCCCGTTACCAGATAACCGTCCTTTACCAGATAACCATCCTTTACCAGATAACCATCCCGTTACCAGATAACCATCCCGTTACCAGATAACCATCCCGTTACCAGATAACCATCCCGTTACCAGATAACCATCCCGTTACCAGATAACCATCCCGTTACCTGATAACCATCCCGTTACCTGATAACCATCCCGTTACCAGATAACCATCCCGTTACCAGATAACCATCCCGTTACCAGATAACCATCCCGTTGCCATCGGCCTAAATTAATCACTTTGATTTAAAATTATTTATTTTTTTAAGGTAAAAAAACATGCGGTTTGCACTCATGTTTGTAAAGGTTAATAAGAGGCTAGTTAGTAGAAATAAATTAACTGCTTTAACCCACAGCTTTAACCCATGCATGGATTAGTCTGGAATCTGGCGGTCAGTGAAAAACGGTAAATAAGGAAACAACCGCTACGCTAAGAACTATTCTATTCTACAACTATTGTGGCGTCCCGCAAGGTTCGGTTCTAGACCCTCTCATTAGTGAGCTGACAACGATTCCTGCAGCGCAAATAGCCCAACGCCTGTGCTGCACTTGCCTTAGAAACCAAATCGACACCTTCTAAAAACATAGAAATATTCAAATGCATTTATTGTGGTGAACTCAGCCCGTCTTCAACACCCTGTGTGACAACAGCTCTAGTTCGCTCCGAAACGGTGATAGACCCTCTTGTGTCGTAATCACGGAAATGGCTCAGGGATACGCTTCCTAGAGTGCTGCACGTAGAGCAGGATGGTGTCCCGACTAGGCACTACACTGAGCTACAAAGCTAATAGATCACTTCAGCGATTGACTAATTTCAACACATCCGGTCTTCTAAGATTGAACCAATCTAAAACCATGAGGGTACCAGGAAGTCCAGGACCACGGTTGCTACCCGTGCCCTAGGCAACCAGAGTCCCTACTCCTTATATAGCCGTGTTTCTTTTACTTTTCTGTACTTTTGTCTTTCACTTCATTTCTCTTTGTCTTCCAGGACTATATATATATCGTGTCAGGGGATGAATAGGGTAGAGACAGGTTGTGGAAGTGACGGGGTAGAGTTTTTCCAACTGTCAACAGCTGAAACACACCCCTCACAGTCCTCCCTCAATAGCGAACCTTAAATCCCCTCCCCCTTTAGTGAACGTTCCGATAATTTAAACATTATAGCTCACACTAACACGACAACACAATACTACAGTGGGATACCGAACTACAAAACCAGCAATATTCACCAAGATCTACTACCTACAACTACCCACCTCATAACTTATATGTCATACCTTCAAATCTGTTGGAAGTTGTTTCTTGGAATGAATTATTACTGTACCTCAGCAGAGTCTTTCAATGGAACTATGGCCTTTTTCCCGTCTCTTATCGCGGACAGTGGACGCTACTGCTACTCACTGTTTGTTTGTTACCTATGCATAGTCACTTCGCCCCCACCTACATGTACAGATTACCTCAACTGACTCGGTAACGGTGCCACCTGTATATAGCCTCCACATTGACTCGGTACCGGTACCCCCTGTATATAGCCTCCACATTGACACTGTACCGGTACCCCCTGTATATAGCCTCCACATTGACTCTGTACCGGTACCCCCTGTATATAGCCTCCACATTGACTCTGTACCAGTACCCCCTGTATATAGCCTCCACATTGACTCTGTACCGGTAACCCCTGTATATAGCCTCCACATTGACTCTGTACCGGTACCCCCCTGTATATAGCCTCCACATTGACTCTGTACCGGTACCCCCTGTATATAGCCTCCACATTGACTCTGTACCGGTACCCCCTGTATATAGCCTCCACACTAACTCAGTACCGGTACCCCCTGTATATAGCCTCCACATTGACTCTGTACCGGTACCCCCTGTATATAGCCTCCACATTGACTCTGTACCGGTACCCCCTGTATATAGCCTCCACACTAACTCAGTACCGGTACCCCCTGTATATAGCCTCCACATTGACTCTGTACCGGTACCCCCTGTATATAGCCTCGTTATGTTATTCTTATTGTGTTACTTTTTATTGATTTATAACGACCAACTGACAGACCCTGCCAGACCGGTGGCCGTATAACGACTGGACCAACTGACAAGACCCTGATTCTGCTGCAACTAAAAAAAATGTGCATCAGGACCAACACACATTGTGGGGTGATCCAGGATCAGCTTCCTCTCCACCATACCTAACTATTAGTGTAGAAAATGCTAAACTGACTCAGGATCAATGTCTTAGGGGCAACTTCACCTTACACTAACATAGGACAGGGAGGATACTACAGAAGATAGTTAACAGCCACAGAATTAAAAGGATGCTTATCCAAATCAGACCAGGAGAACAGACTAGCAGAACAGGAGTAGCCAACACATGCAGAGGGAAAGACAGTTCAGCAGGCAGGCAGAGATGGATCATGTTCGGTCGGTCTTACCTTTCTGAACACAATACTTGGGGACTGTTTCTTCTCAGCTGGAGAACACAAAAAACACAAATACTTCAACAACCAAACAGACACAAAGATGCCCCGCGCATGGAGAAACACTCCAACTACAGCCACTCAAAGTGACTTTTTTTCACATGGTCCTCGAGACTAATTTGAACCAACAAGTAACAAAGATTTACAGTTGACTATTGTCTTCTAGATTATAACTGCCACACCTTCAAGTACTCCACACACACACACACACCGTGGTCAGGAATCCCAGCATCCCTGGGGGTACACTACAGATTGTACCAGCTAACTTTGATAAACTACCAGAAATGACTTGTGATTTTCTGGTTCATTAAGAATTCTTAACTTCTACATGTGTTTCTGGTTGTCAAGCCCATTCATTGGTTCTAAAAGGTTCATTCAGAATAGTGGATCCGACTTTAAGACCTTTGTTTCCCGGACTAAATGTCCCGAAGCTTCTGCATTTGTTTAAAAAAAATCTTTACCAGAATAAAAACTAAATTGCACAAGTGTTAGCGAAATTCCATAGCGGCTGCTAGCTAAATATGCTAAACGAGCGCAAAGGCAACGACAGGCAATCCAGCTCATAAAGTTATACATCTATAGGTAGAATATAATTTTTTTGTGAGGTTTGTTTATTTACAAGCCAATGTGAACGAGAGACATTGTGCAAATGAACAACGTTTTAACGCATGCTTGTCTGAAGGAAGAACAGCACGGTCTCCGGAGCAGCACTAGTGTTGCGCGGTATACCGAAACGTCAGTACTTTTTTGATACTAGAACATGAAAAACGGGTCGGTACTAGAATTTGTTACTTTCGGGAAACTTCTGTCAAAATGTGTCTCACGGATCAAGCCTGGGTATCAGTGCAGCAGACCCTTTACTATAGATCCCCCGGTCTGCTCCACTAACTCACTGCTAGCCTGGACTGCATCATGTTAGCTCCACTAACTCACTGCTAGCCTGGACTGCATCATGTTAGCTCCACTAACTCACTGCTAGCCTGGACTGCATCATGTTAGCTCCACTAACTCACTGCTAGCCTGGACTTCATCATGCTAGCTCCACTAACTCACTGCTAGCCTGGACTTCATCATGCTAGCTCCACTAACTCACTGCTAGCCTGGACTACATCATGCTAGCTCCACTAACTCACTGCTAGCCTGGACTGCATCATGCTAGCTCCACTAGCTCACTGCTAGCCTGGACTACATCATGTTAGCTCCACTAGCTCACTGCTAGCCTGGGAGTCTGGACTGCATCATGTTAGCCCCACTAACTCACTGCTAGCCTGGGAGTCTGGGCTGCATCATGTTAGCTCCACTAACTCACTGTTAGCCTGTACTGGGAGTCTGGGCTGCATCATGTTAGCTCCACTAACTCACTGTTAGCCTGGGAGTCTGGGCTGCATCACGTTAGCTCCACTTACTCACTGCTAGCCTGGGAGTCTGGACTGCATCACGTTAGCTCCACTAACTCACTGCTAGCCTGGGAGTCTGGACTGCATCACGTTAGCTCCACTAACTCACTGCTAGCCTGGGAGTCTGGACTGCATCACGTTAGCTCCACTAACTCACTGCTAGCCTGGGAGTCTGGACTGCATCACGTTAGCTCCACTAACTCACTGCTAGCCTGGGAGTCTGGATCGGCATGGCCGATTAATTAGGTTCCAATTTCAAGTTTTCGTAAATCGGTAATTGTCATTTTTGGGCGCCGATTATGGCCGATTACATTGCACTCCACGAGGAGACTGCGTGGCAGGCTGACCACCTGTTACGCGAGTGCAGCAAGGAGCCAAGGTAAGTTGCTAGCTAGCATTAAACTTATCTTACAAAAAAAACTATCAATCTTAACATAATCCCTGGTTAACTACACATGGTTGATGATTACTAGTTTATCTAGCTTGTCCTGCGTTGCATATAATCAATTCGGTGCCTGTTAATTTATCATTGAATCACAGCCTACTTCGCCAAACGGGTGATTTAACATGCGCATTCGTGAAGAAATTACTGTCGTTGCACCAATACGTACCTAACCATAAACATCAATGCCTTTCTTAAAATCAATACACAAGTTTAAAAAAATAAACCTGCATATTTAGTTAATATTGCCTGCTAACATGAATATATGTTAACTAGGGACTTAACTTCTCAGAGTCAAGGTATATGCAGCATTTTGGGCCGCCTGGCTCGTTGCGAACTGTGTGAAGACCATTTCTTCTTAACAAAGACCGTAATTAATTTGCAAGAATTTTACATAATTATGACATAACATTGAAGTTTGTGCAATGTAATAGCAATATTTAGACTTAGGGTTGCTGCCCGTTTGATAAAATACGGAATGTTTTGGAATGGAATATTTCATGGGGAACATTTTTAAAAAAAGAAAAAGAATTATACATCATATATTGATGGAACGGTTCACAACCCTTTACCCTATACACCCACCTGAATGACCCAGACACTAAGGAGAAGTCCCTAACTGTTGTCTGGGCCTGCTGTAAGCGGTCTGTATGCAGCCAAAATGCAGTCAGAGTCCTAGAGTAGCACTGCCCCCTCAAGATGCTGAGCCTGTCTGACAGGGTTGGTCCTGCAAAGCCAAAGCCCCCTAAAGGGAGAGCATAATATACAAGGAAATTCTCAAAGCTGCTAATGAGAACCTTGACGACCTTGTACCTAGCCGGTGGGGATTCCGGTGGGGTGCCCCCACCCAGGCAGTGGCAGTGCTGGCAACGCTAGCTGCAGTAACCCTTTGGGAGGGGGGTGGGGTGCCAGGCAGTGGCAGTGCTGACAACGCTAGCTGCAGTAACCCTTTGGGAGGGGGTGGGGTGTCCCCACCCAGGCAGTGGCAGTGCTGGCAACACTAGCCGCAGTAACCCATGGGGAGGGGGTCACACTCGGACATTCAGAGAGGGGGTATATTATTGTGGCCCTGGTGGCACAAAATCAAAGGTCTGACTGCATGGACATGCTTGGGAATATGGTCACTACGGGGGACCATGTTGTGGATGTTTCAGGGTAAGGGGGTATATCTGACCTCCATCATCTAGGACGTGACAACGGTTAATAAAATCTCCCCATTTTCTACCCATTTTTTTGCTCAGATTTGCAGGCCTTCTCTTACAGCTGCAACTGTATATGCATTCGTAAATCAAGACCTTTCTTGAGTTGGGCTCTGTGATGGTGCAACTGTTGAGAATCTCAGTTTATGGTTGTTGTGGGGGGAAAGGGTTGAGTGTGTATGAGTGTGTATGTGGGTGTCCCACAACTGTTGCGAGGGAGTAAAAGATGTTAGGGACAATATAGGAGGATTGACAATAATTGTTTGCTAATATAATAATTGCTTGCAATAATGTAATTTTGGTAATGGAGAGAGGTAAAATCATTTGCATAAATTGCCTACATTACCACAAATATGAATAGCTAATTACAGGAAAATAAGATAAACAGTATTTTTTTAATATATACACTTATTTTTGATGGCTATATATATATATATATATATATATATACACACAGTGGGGAGAACAAGTATTGGATACACTGCCGATTTTGCAGGTTTTCCTACTTACAAAGCATGTAGAGGTCTGTAATTTTTATCATAGGTACACTTCAACTGTGAGAGACGGAATCTAAAACAAAAATCCAGAAAATCACATTGCTGAACAATTAATCAAATGGCCAGCCGGACTATTTAAAATTAACCCCCCCCCCATTTTATTTTTACACTGCTGCTACTCACTGTTTATTATCTTTGCAGTCACTTTACCCCTACCTACATGTACAAATTACCTCGACTAATCTGTACCCTCGCACATTGACTCGGTACTGGTACCCCCTGTATATAGCCTCATTATTGTTTTGTGTTACTTTTAAATGTAGTATATTTGGTAAATATATTCTTGAACTGCATTGTTGGTTAAGGGCTTGTGAGTCAGCATTTCATGTTAAGGTCTACACCTGTTGTATTCGGCACGTGACAAATAAAGCTTGATTTGAAGTTTGCCGTATTGTTAACCTTTAGGCTACACTTTAACCTCAACCCTGACTGACCGCAGCATCTATCAGTAGTCTGAACTGTGGCACAAAATTGGGGGATTTTCCACACCTAGCCGAGCTTTTAGACTATCCTTTTGTAAAATTACTGGAGGTGTCAATGTTTCAGTCTCTCTCCTATCGCACTAGAGTCCTGCATCAGGCAGAAAACATCAGCTGGCGGGTAGTCCCAGAGTTGAGAGAGAACTTAGGTAAATACAAAATGGCGCAATGACACTTGACATGTGGACTGATGATTTAAAAAAAAAAATAGGATAGTTGTGCCTTACAGCTCATTACATAAAGAAGAGTGGATGTTATCCACCACAGAGTGGGACAGTGCAGCTCAAAACTACAGATAACACGAGGCCAGCTATTGTGAAAGAACACGAGGCCAGCTATTGTGAAAGAGCACGAGGCCAGCTATTGTGAAAGAGCACGAGGCCAGCTATTGTGAAAGAGCACGAGGCCAGCTATTGTGAAAGAACACGAGGCCAGCTATTGTGAAAGAGCACGAGGCCAGCTATTGTGAAAGAGCACGAGGCCAGCTATTGTGAAAGAGCACGAGGCCAGCTATTGTGAAAGAGCACGAGGCCAGCTATTGTGAAAGAGCACGAGGCCAGCTATTGTGAAAGAGCACGAGGCCAGCTATTGTGAAAGAGCACGAGGCCAGCTATTGTGAAAGAGCACGAGGCCAGCTATTGTGAAAGAACACGAGGCCAGCTATTGTGAAAGAACACGAGGCCAGCTATTGTGAAAGAACACGAGGCCAGCTATTGTGAAAGAATACGAGGCCAGCTATTGTGAAAGAATACTTCTGAATCTTGTTAATTTCCTCTAACCTGGTTCTAAAGGATAAAGACCTACAGACGGATGTGTGGTTGCAGCGACTTATTTGTTGTCTAATATTAGAAGGCTCTTTAAAAATGCGATTTGAGTTGTCAAATGTGCTACATTGCATGGCATGGTTTATTTTTAGCCAAAATGTTGAATAGACATGCAGACAAATTAAATTAAACGCAGGAAAAAGATAAATAATAACCTACTGTCTGTAGTCATGAAAACAATTAGGCTAAATAGATGTATGTTATTTTGTTGGGTAACGGACTGGTTCTCAGAACTCATTAAGAGGCGGCTTCTATCTACAATATAATCATTCATTTAGAAGGTTAAATCCATAGGTTTTAGACCGGCAGTAAATTAGATTACCATTAGATTATAATAATCCTTCTGGGAAATGTTATAACGTCCAAAAGTTATGGGTGGAGTTAGAAATTTGGCAGAAGTGTTACAATGGAAATTAACTTTTAATCTGTCTGCATATATATATTTATTTTAAATATAAATCAAGACATGGCATATAAGGGTGCAGTGAGATACCAGATTGGTTGGACGATAGTTCTCGTCACTCATCTTCAGAAAAAAAAACGTATACATAAAACTGAAATTCAACCAAAGTCAGCCTTTAAAATGCTTTATTGTCTAAATGTTGAAAGTTTGAGTGTGCGACGGAGAGAAACAAAAAAGATGCAGTTTGAGGCCATGTGGCGGAGAGTAATGCGGGTGTGAGCATGTGGGTCTGGGCAGGTGGGATGTAGTTGTCGTTTTGTATGTGTAAGTTCCCGAGGCTATATGACTGCACCAGCAACTTGTTCAGTTAGCATACATCACTTGCTGCTTATATTTCGGTCAACACATATATTTTAACAATATAAAAATAACATTTTAGTTTCTCAGAATGAAAACCTTACAGTGTAACAACAGTTTTAGTAAGTAATAATATATAGGTCCAGTTAAAGCTTCTTCTGACAAAGTAGAAACAACAATTATTTTTTTAAAGTGTATTTTTTCCAGGTGTGGGTGCAGGACAGAGGAAGAGCAATTTTTACTACAATTGTTCTAAATTCAATCACCTTCCTCATCCTCATTCAGTTCATTCAAATTCAATTTTGAAGTCACAATTATCAGTTTCTATTTAGGTTTGTGTCGCCCATTCATTATCAGTTAGAGACACATTAGCGCCTTGGGACCCAAAAGCATAATGAGTGCTCTAACTCCCCCTGGTGGTGGTCTGGAGTAATGAAGCAGTGACGCAGGGTACAGTACTAAACTACAAATTACCTCTAAATCCCGCAGCGTAATCTCAAAACTTTTAGTTGATCAACCACTGTAGACCGCCCAAGCCTACATCACAACGTGTGTGTGTGTGTAGTCTTCTTCACATTTCTCACGGTCATTCATGAATGAGAATTCCTCAAGTTTTATCAATGAAACGTCCATGCAGCATCTGCATGATATCAATCGGTTTCATGGGGATATATTTTAAAGATGGTGTTGAGTTATACAGTGTTGTTTCGAGCTAGTCTACCTGTATGAGTTTTAGAGCTACGCTGCTAACAGACCGTAGCATAGCCTACCTGAATGGATTTTAGAGCTACGTTGCTAACAGACCGTAGCATAGCCTATCTGAATGGATTTTAGAGCTACGTTGCTAACAGACCGTAGCATAGCCTACCTGAATGAGTTTTAGAGCTACGTTGCTAACAGACCGTAGCATAGCCTACCTGAATGAGTTTTAGAGCTACGTTGCTAACAGACCGTAGCATAGCCTACCTGAATGAATTTTAGAGCTACGTTGCTAACAGACCGTAGCATAGCCTACCTGAATGCGTTTTAGAGCTACGTTGCTAACAGACCGTAGCATAGCCTACCTGTATGAGTTTTAGAGCTACGTTGCTAACAGACCGTAGCATAGCCTACCTGTATGAGTTTTAGAGCTACGTTGCTAACAGACCGTAGCATAGCCTACCTGAATGGATTTTAGAGCTATGTTGCTAACAGACCGTAGCATAGCCTACCTGTGTATTATGCCTTGTGGGACGTGTTGTTGTCGACTTCTGGCCACACGAGAGATAAATGTGCGTGTTTTGTTTTTGTTGTCTGACAGTTATACTGTACGTAGAAGACTATCAATATGTGATCTCAGCTTTTATATAACTTTATTAAAAAACGAGCACCATTCACCAGAGTAGCCTGACCTCTCCTGCCTAAAGTAGAAGCAACACGTATGCAGAAGCTTAGGAATCTTTTGATTTTGTCTGATCTGCAGCCACTCTGTTCAGAATATTCAGGGAAGTTAGCTGGCTAAGTCCTCGATCCTGCTTTGTAGTATACCCCTCTGAGAAAGATAAGCCAGTGTTACTGAGAGGACTATCCTGGCTTGTTAAATACAAAAGAATTGAGAGAAATAAAAAGGACTCACCATCTTTGTCATTGGCTGTTTTCATCTGTTGAATCCTCTCACCGTAGGACCTTGGCCTAAGGGACGTTACTTCCACTGACTCTACCTGTCCATGTCTACCTGTACAAGTTGGTTTCTCTGCGTCCATTTCTCTGTGTCCATTCAGCACAATATTAGACCCACTCCACTGCTGGGTCCACTGGGTCACCAGGGAAAGGTGCTGAGGGGGAGGGGAGGTGATCGGGTCCAGATCCACATCCGGTTTACGGATCACTACTACCTTTCTGTGCCTCTCTGGGGTTTGTAGTCCTAATTGAGAGAGCTGATTCTTAGTTGGGCTAGGCGGTTGTAGTCCTGACTGAAGGAGCTGGTTTTTGGTCGGGCTGAGCGGTTGTAGTCCTAATTGAGAGAGTTGATTCCTGGTCGGGCTGAGCGGTTGTAGTCCTGACTGAAGGAGCTGTTTTTTGGTCGGGCTGAGAGGCAGGAGAGACTGAGACAGACGAGGGATGACCACGTCTCGGCTTGAAGAGGCCACAGAACTGAGTCTCTGTGGGGAGATCTTCTCCAGACGGAGGGAGGGGGAGCCACTGGCCACGGATGGCTTAGGGGTGGTGGGGAGGCTGATGTGGATAACAACCGTGGGGGACTGTGTGATGTGCGGGAAGCTGGCCTGACTCTGTGGGGTGCTCTGGGGAGTTCCAGGGAGGCCATCAGGGGTGTGGTTCCGGTCCAGGTCTGGAGTGCCTGTCCTGGGGGTGTCGGTCATAGGGGTCCCAGCCCTGGAGGTGCTCGTACTAGAGGAGTGAACTTCCTCCAAGTGGTTCAAACGCTGTGGTGAGGAAATAAATCTAAATATATATATTTTTCTTTTTTTACATAACTACTGAGTACATACACAGCAATATCGGAGGTGGAAACCAGGGTCGAATCACTAGGAACCAATCAGAAGCAAGCGGGCTGAAAACGGGGACGGTTCTTCCTTCTTCACTAATGAATAAGACCCATGGCACCAGGAAGTAAGGCACCAGGAATAATAATGGCACCAGGAATAATAATGGCACCAGGAAGTAAGGCACAAGGAATAATAATGGCACCATGAATAATAATGACACCAGGAATAATAATGGCACCATGAATAATAATGGCACCATGAATAATAATGGCACCAGGAAGTAAGGCACCAGGAATAATAATGGCACCATGAATAATAATGGCACCAGGAAGTAAGGCACCAGGAATAATAATGGCACCAGGAATAATAATGGCACCATGAATAATCATGGCACCATGAATAATCATGGCACCATGAATAATCATGGCACCATGAATAATAATGGCACCAGGAAGTAAGGCACCAGGAAGTAAGGCACCAGGAATAATAATGGCACCAGGAAGTAAGGCACCATGAATAATAATGGCACCAGGAATAATAATGGCACCAGGAAGTAAGGCACCAGGAATAATAATGGCACCAGGAAGTAAGGAAGTGTTTTACCTTCAACCTGCTCTTCTCATCCAAGAAGAGTCCTGACTGGAAGTCAAAACGAGAGAGGTCCATGCCACCACGGAGGTATTTGGCCAGTTCAACCTTAGAATATAGAATATAACTTTATTGACCGTCCAAGACAAGACAACATTATTTAGCATCAATGTAAAACATCACATACAGATCATACACACCAGCATCTCCTTACTTCAAAACCACATGTATTTATTTTACAAGCTATAACACACAATATTTTACACAACGCAGGTTATTAAAGGACCAGAGTTTAAAATCAGTTTATTGGTCGCGTACACCGTTTTGTAGAAGTTATCGCAGGTGTAGAAAAATGCTTATGGTTTCTAGCTCCAACAGTGTAGCAATATCTATTAATATAATAACTATACACACAGAATCCACAAGTTGTAAAAAAAATAATAATAATAAGAAGAAGAAATTGAGATTTCGTAATGAGTTTGGAATATAAATATACACTAGGTGGTTGGAGTCCTGAATGCTGATTGGCTGACAGCCGTGGTATAGCAGCCTTGTGCCACTTAATATAATGTTTACATACCCTACATTACTCATCTCATATGTATATGTATATACTGTACTGTATATCATCATTTGATTTGTGTACCACGGGTATGACAAAAACATTTATTACAATTGGTAGACAGTTTATAATAGCAATAAGGCCCCTTGGGGGTTTGTGGTATATGGCCAATATACCATGGCTAATGGCAGCGTCTGTGCACTCTGCGTTGCGTCGTGCCAATAAGAACATCACTTAGTCGTGGTATATCTGCCATATACACCACACACCACGCCCTCGTGCTTTATTGCTATTATCAACTGGTTACCGACGTAATTAGAACAGTAAAAAAAAACATGCTTTTGTCATACCCGTGGTATACGATCTGATATACCCCGGCTTTCAGCCAATCAGCGTTCAGGACTCGAACCACATTAGGAACACCTGCTGTTTCCATGACGTAGACTGACCAGGTGAATCCAGGTGAAAGCTATGAATCCTTTATTGATGTCACCTATTAAATCCACTTCAAATCAGTGTAGATGAAGGGGAGGAGACGGGTTAAAGTAGGACTTTTAAGCCTTGAGAGAATTGGGACATGGATTGTGTATCATTCAGAGGGTGATTCTGATTTATGATTCTGGCCCGCGATGGTAAAGATATATTCTAATGTGGCTCAAAACATGATGAACACCTGCTCTTTCCGTGACGTAGACTGACCAGGTGAATCCAGGTGAAAGCTACGAATCCTTTATTGATGTCACCTGTTAAATCCACTTCAAACATTAATTCATAACGGAACCGCTACCCTTCTTGCTGTAGAAGTGTTTATGAAGTGTTCACCTTGCTCCTCATGCGGTCCCCACAAGGACTGCAGTAGTACGTATCCCACTTCCTCTTAGCGGGCAGGGTGGTCGAGCGACGGAACACCACTTTGCGTTTCCAGCCCGGTCCTAAAGCGGAACAAACTTCCCAGTCGTCGTCAGCCTGTACCGGAACCTTCCACCTCCACCTTCGTTTAGGAGCCGGTCTGGACAAAGGATAAAGGATGTCTGAGCCAGAACAACCCATACAACAGGAGTCTATATCCTGTTTCTGTAGTGAGGCAGCTTGATGTACCAGTACACCCCCTGGACAGGACACTAGTCTATCTCCTGTTTCTGTAGTGAGACAGCTTGATGTACCAGTACACCCCCTGGACAGGACACTAGTCTGTCTCCTGTTTCTGTAGTGAGACAGCTTGATGTACAGGACACCCCCTGGACAGGACACTAGTCCATCTCCTGTTTCTGTAGTGAGACAGCTTGATGTACAGGACACCCCATGGACAGGACACTAGTCTATCTCCTGTTTCTGTAGTGAGACAGCTTGATGTACAGGACACCCCCTGGACAGGACACTAGTCTATCTCCTGTTTCTGTAGTGAGACAGCTTGATGTACAGGACACCCCCTGAACAGGACACTAGTCTATCTCCTGTTTCTGTAGTGAGACAGCTTGATGTACAGGACACCCCCTGGACAGGACACTAGTCTATCACAGGGCCAAGCTCTGCTAAGAGACATTCATCCCTTTTTATTTGACCAGAGAAAGCTGTCAGGTTGTGGAGCACATAGTACGCTCGGTCAATGAGACAACTGTTTCCTAAAAACCCAAAAGAAAGTTGCAGAATGCAGACACTAACAAATGTAACCATAATAAAAAACGATGATAATTTTACATTTCAGTCATTTAGTAGACGCTCTTATCCAGAGCATTTAGTGGGGAGAACGACCAGAACGACCAGAACGCAGTCATTACAAGTATCAGCTAAATCAGTTACCAGGAAGATCAAGTAGCCGCTATCAGCTAAATCAGTTACCAGGAAGATCAAGTAGCCACTATCAGCTAAATCAGTTACCAGGAAAATCAAGTAGCCGCTATCAGCTAAATCAGTTACCAGGAAGATCAAGTAGCCACTATCAGCTAAATCAGTTACCAGGAAGATCAAGTAGCCTCAGGTAAATCAGTTACCAGGAAGATCAAGTGTGAGTGAAGAAATACATTACATACCTCCGTTCATTATCTCGCTCCTCCATCTCTTCCTCATCGTCATCTTCCCCCAGGGGCTCAGACCAGGCTCCTGGCGTCCGATCCAGACACCTCTCTCCCTCCCCTGTCCCCTGGGCCAGACACCTCTTTCCTTCCCCTGTCGTCTGGGCCAGACACCCCTCTCCTTCCCCTGTCGTCTGGGCCAGACACCCCTCTCCCTCCCCTGTCGTCTGGGCCAGACACCCCTCTCCCTCCCCTGTCCCCTGGGCCAGACACCCCTCTCCCTCCCCTGTCCCCTGGGCCAGACACCCCTCTCCCTCCCCTGTCCCCTGGGCCAGACACCCCTCTCCCTCCCCTGTCCCCTGGGCCAGACACCCCTCTCCCTCCCCTGTCCCCTGGGCCAGACACCCCTCTCCCTCCCCTGTCCCCTGGGCCAAACACCCCTCTCCCTCCCCTGTCCCCTGGGCCAGACACCCCTCTCCCTCCCCTGTCCCCTGGGCCAGACACCCCTCTCCCTCCCCTGTCCCCTGGGCCAGACACCCCTCTCCCTCCCCTGTCCCCTGGGCCAGAACCAGACTCCCGAGTCGGTGACTGGAAACCGCGTGCATCTGGACCTCTGCTCCTAGAGGGAGCATGTCGCTCTCCAGCTGGATCAGCGTCTCTTCACCACGGGTCTCTTCACCACGGGTCTCTTCACCACGGGTCTCTTCACCACGGGTCTCTTCACCACGGGTCTCTTCACCACGGGTCTGTCGTGTTACAGCACATGAAGATAGAAATGTACAACAGATAAGGATTGTCTTGGCAGATAGAAAAGGGAACGGTGTCGACTCTAGTCACTGTTCAGGAGGACGTAATGACACAGAACATTCAGATAGAAATGTGGTGTAGAACAAATATGATTGTCTCAAAATAGGGAAAAAATGCTAACATAGCTAAAAATCAGCTTGTTGCAGGTACGTGGGAATAATTTGATGACATTTAAAATTAAATTAAAAGACCTGCTATAGCTGAATAAACTGAAATGATGGTGCCAAGAGTGTAAAATGTATACAACGTAATTTCTATGTAAATGACTGTAAATTGCTGTAAAAGTGTCTGCTAAATGGCATATGTTAACATATAATACTTTTCTTTAAAAGTTGCAATTGTCTGTTAAAATAAGGACTGGAGTGAGCTCTGTCTGTTCTCTATCTGCAATGTTCAAAACGTCTTTCAGATCACTGAAAACACCCCTCCTCACCTCTTCTTCAGCCCCGTCTCCCTGATTGGCTCCCTCTCTGAGGTCTGGAGCCTGATTGGCTGCGTGGCTCAGGGGCGTGTCCTCCTCCAGAGCAATGTGTCGTGCCACCATCCTACCCTCTACTGTGTCTCTCCTTAGGATGAGCAGTTTAGGGCGCTTCCTGTCCATGTCGGGTCGAATGTAATCTAGGTTAGGCCTACTCACTGTTTATCATCCATGTTCAGTAACGTTACTGACTCACAGCAAACACAGGTCCTCCTCTGTTTTCGCCTGTAGCCTTACGACATATGAAGGTCTACACACAAAGTCTCTCGTTTCTCCATCTTGGCATTTGTGGTGGTAAGGTGTCTGGGTCGGGTCAGCTGATGTTTGGAACACTCTGAAATAAAGGAAAAAATGGCAGTCGGTATCATTATTTATTATAATATAGAAAGAACGAGGTAACAAATTACAGGTCTGAAATTATCAATATATAACCACCATTCAAAATGTTCATTCAAAATCTCAACCATTGACAACGATTGCTAGGACTAAACATGTAATTTACTGGGAACTAACATGCAAGGCCACACAGTAACATAGAAACAACAAGAAACCATGGATTTTGGCTAAATTGAAACCATCAATCTGGAGCTTGGCGGGTCACCCATGTGGGTTTCCAAGGCTACATGCTGGTGCCTTGGCGATATGTTTAGCACCGGAGAAGAAGAGAGAAAAAAAAACCCGTGGTTGTCATGGTGATCACAGCGCACTGATCGAGGGCGGCCTGGCAGAACAAAAAACAAAAAAAACGCCAAAGAAAACGCCACTGTCTGCAGAAATGCAGCAGCATAATAATAAATGCAATGCTGACGCCACTTTTCAAGATAACAGAACCGGAGTGGCAAATAGGCCTAATGGATAATATATAAACTAGCTTATTAGAAACAATTACCAGGGAGAGGGGGTGGGTGGGAAATGTAATAGCTACATTATTAAGCCTACACCTTGCAGAGTTAGAATATTATACAGGCCTTTGGGGTTGCTCTTGGAAGTTTAAACCCTGCCCATGTTTTAAATCCAACCAATCACCTAGCGGCTTAACTTAATCAATTAGTCAAACTACAAAACTCACAAGGAAACACCACATCACCCTGCTCAAGCTTTAAACACAGTACTAGCAGGGTGGAAACTGGCTGGTATATTTTGTCAAAAGGCATTCGTCAACATGCTTTGCAGAATAGTTTGTACGGTGTCTGTTCACAACACTGATAATCAATTCAGTCTTTGCCTACGTCAAACTTTCTCTAGGCCTCCAAAAGCAAGAGGCAAACCTTCTGGCATTATAACAGTCAAATTAAAATCTAACTTTTATTTTTTTTTGGGGGGGGGGCTCAGGAATTGTGAGGGGAAACACTGAATCAATGACTGCAGCCCTGTGCTCAAATCACAATGAAGCACAGCCCCTTGTATACAGGAGTGTGGTCCTATGTTGCATGTTGCACCTAGCTACATAGGAATGCGCTAAGTCCCTCTGGATAAGTGTCTGCTAAAATGTGAAAATGTAAGCAGAACTGAGAAAAACCTCAATATCATCATGAAAATGCGTTTGGGTTATTGTAATAATATAAATCTGGTAGGCTAATTAAGACTGACTTGTGTCAAGATCTCCTTATCAACCTGTAGTTTATGAATGGGCCATCTGCAAGTTCTTGTTAGTTACAGTGTCTTGCCTTTGACAAACTCAAAACACACTGTAGCTAGCTAACTGTAACTAGCTAACACACGGTAACTAGCTAACTGTAACTAGCTAACACACTGTAACTAGCTAACTGTAACTAGCTAACACACTGTAACTAGCACGTCCAGCTGTTTCGAACTGCAGCAATGAAATCACTACAACTTCATCTGATTGTAGTGTTTTTGTTGATGAATATTACCAACACGTTTGATACATAGCTAGTGACCCACACAGCTGTTATCTACCCAAACTCTAAAACAACAACTGGAAATATGGCTTGGTTGTTGCTAGTCATTAACATGGGTAGGCGTGCATCGAAGCACTGTAGCAAAAACACACACACACAAAAACAAAACCACTTTCGTGTTCCCATCCGCCATGATTCCGCCTGGTCGCTCGTCTGATCCATGTGACTCCAACAACAGGGGATGTATTCATTACGCCGATTCTGTTGCATAACGTTTACGTCTGTGAATCCGTTTTTTTTTCTCCAAACGCCTCTTCAACGTGACGTAAAAGCTGTTGGGTACTTAAACGGAAGTTGTAGTTCACGTTAATTGTATGGGAATGGCAACGCGTGGAAACCAATCTGAATAGTCTGCGAAAGCGTTCTCTCTGAAGTGAAGACCGCGGCGCGGGGTTCCTTCAGCCTCTTCCAGGCATTTATTATTTATTTTTTAAGAGACACGACTGAACTACAACTTCTAACAAAACAGAACTCAAAAGCGTTTGAAGTAACGACGTTTTGCAGCAGAATCAACGTAATGAATACACCCCTCCTCGTTTTCAAGGACCCTCCTCTGCTGCTCACTCCCCCTCTCCCTCCCTGCATTCTCCGTCCACGGCTCGATGTTTCCCTTCGGCGCTACTACTGAAAAACTGATCATTGCAGGAGAATGTTATGCGCTACTCAGATTTTTTTAATTATCGTGTTATAATGATTCTGTTTTGAAAACTCCATTCGTGATTTTTGTCAGCGATGTAGCGCCAATCTTTGTTACTGATTTGCAACGTTGCAACAAATGTAAACAAACCGCTAAATTGACAGAAATTCGTTGAAAATACTCACACAGCAAAGCTTCTTCCATCGCGGCCGAAATCACGTTCGATCGTCTTCCTGTTCTCGTTCCTTTTTTTTCTTCAGGGGACTAACGTGTTGAACTGGGCATGTGCAGAACGAGCGGGAAGGGACGGCGATCGGCAAGATAATTAAAAAAAAATTTTTTTAAGTATCGGCCAAATTGTATCGAGTCCAACTTTGAATGGGTGACCGAGTTATGTGCACTATGACTAGTGCATCACGGGACTTAATGTCTCTGAATATTATAAATGTTGTGACCTTAGTGAAGAATGATGGCAGAGGATCACGGACATTTTAGGCTAAATAAGACTAATGGCCTGATAAGACTAATTAGGCTACCCCATGATCAAACATTGCTACCCTTTCCCTTCTACGCAATCCCTTTGAGTGTCGGTGAAAACGTTAGAAAATGCGTTCTCTGTTGAATAGTGTATATATTGGGGGAGGGGTCCCGCTCATGAATGGAATCGGACCTATACCATTTATTTTATTGTTATTATTATCTGGTATGATAATTGATTTGTTCATTTGACATTTTAGTCATTTAGCAGACGCTGTTATCCAGAGCGACTTACAGTTTGTGCATTCATCGTAAGATAGCTGGGTGAGACAACCACATATCGCAGTCACAGTCAGTACATTCATCTCCAGATAGCTAGGTGAAACAACCACATATCGCAGTCACAGTCAGTACATTCATCTTCAGATAGCTAGGTGAAACAACCACATATCACAGTCATAGTCAGTACATTCATCGTAAGATAGCTAGGTGAGACAACCACATATCACAGTCATAGTCAGGACATTCATCTTCAGATAGCTAGGTGAGACAACCACATATCACAGTCACAGTCAGTACATTCATCTTCAGATAGCTAGGTGGGACAACCACATATCACAGTCATAGTCAGTACATTCATCTACAGATAGCTAGGTGAAACAACCACATATCGCAGTCACAGTCAGTACATTCATCTGCAGATAGCTAGGTGGGACAACCACATATCACAGTCAGTACATTTTTCCTCAATGTAGCTATCAGCAAAGTCAGCAAAACTGACTAGGAACAAAACTGATTTTTAGATCTTGAAAAAGAGGCATATTCTAAATCAAATATGGATGAGCCAACATCTGGTAAGTAGGCCATCACACCCAACCATGTATGCTGTAAAATCAATAGGGCATCCATTCCAATGTCTCATTGGCAGGTTTTAATGTGTCACATAATTCCTAAACTCCATTCCAATACTTGGTTATTAAGAAGAAAAATATGTAATGTTGACTTCGGCAATAAAATACCACAAAACACAATAACCTGATTTCAGACGACACTTGAAAACGCTCTTCGACAGTTTGTGGGAACATAGGAAACATAAAGGTGTTGCTTTGTCCACATCATGAATCCCAACGTACACTTGAAGTCAGAAGTTTACATACAACTTAGCCAAATACATTTAAACTCACTTTTTTTTCACAATTCCTGACATTTAATCCTTGTAAAATGTCCCTGTCTTAGGTCAGTTAGGATCACCACTTTATTTTAAGAATGTGACATGTCAGAATAATAGTAGAGAGAATTATTTATTTCAGCTTTTATTTCTTTCATCACATTCCCAGTGGGTCAGAAGTTTACATACACTCAATTAGTATTTGGTAGCATTGCCTTTAAAATTGTTTAACTTGGGTCAAACTTTTCGGCTAGCTTCCCACAATAAGTTGGGTGAATTTTGGCCCATTCCTCCTGACAGAGCTGGTGTAACTGAGTCAGGTTTGAAGGCCTCCTTGCTCGCACACGCTTTTTCAGTTCTGCCCACAAATTTTCTATAGGATTGAGGTCAGGGCTTTGTGATGGCCACTCCAATACACAATTTTCCTCCCTCATGATGCCATCTATTTTGTGAATCGCACCAGTCCCACCTGCAGCAAAGCACCCCCACAACATGATGCTGCCACCCCTGTGCTTCACGGTTGGGATGGTGTTCTTCGGCTTGCAAGCCTCCACCTTTTTCCTCCAAACATAACAATGGTCATTATGGCCAAACAGTTCTATTTTTGTTTCATCAGAACAGAGGACATTTCTCCAAAAAGTACGATCTTTGTCCCCATGTGCAGTTGCAAACCGTAGTCTGGCTTTTTTATGGCAGTTTTGGAGCAGTGGCTTCTTCCTTGCTGAGCGGCCTTTCAGGTTATGTCGATATAGGACTTGTTTTACTGTGGATATAGATACTTTAGTACCTGTTTCCTCCAGCATCTTCACAAGGTCCTTTGCTGTTGTTCTGGGATTGATTTGCACTTTTCGCACCAAAGTACATTAAAATCAAATTGTATTTGTCACATACACATGGTTAGCAGATGTTAATGCGAGTGTAGCGAAATGCTTGTGCTTCTGTAACGGATGTCAAATGGCTAGCTAGTTAGCGGGTACGCGCTACTAGCGTTTCAATCAGTTACGTCACTTGCTCTGAAACCTAGAAGTAGTGTTGCCCCTTGCTCTGCAAGGGCCGCGGCTTTTGTGGAGCGATGGGTAACGATGCTTCGTGGGCGACCGTTGTTGATGTGTGCAGAGGGTCCCTGGTTCGCGCCCGTGTCGGGGCGAGGGGACGTACTAAAGTTATACTGTTACATTGATGCTGTTGACCCGGATCACTGGTTGCTGCGGAAAAGGAGGAGGTTGAAAGGGGGGTGAGTGTAACGGATGTGAAATGGCTAGCTAGTTAGCGGGTACGCGCTACTAGCGTTTCAATCAGTTACGTCACTTGCTCTGAAACCTAGAAGTAGTGTTGCCCCTTGCTCTGCAAGGGCCGCGGCTTTTGTGGAGCGATGGGTAACGATGCTTCGTGGGCGACCGTTGTTGATGTGTGCAGAGGGTCCCTGGTTCGCGCCCGGGTCGGGACGAGGGGACGCCGTAAAGTTAAACTGTTACACTTCTAGTTCCGACAATGCAGTAATAACCAACATGTAATCTAACCTTACAATTCCACAACTACTACCTTATACACACAAGTGTAAAGGGATAAAGAATATGTACATAAAGATATATGAATGAGTGATGGTACAGAACGGCATAGGCAAGATGCAGTAGATGGTATAGTGTACAGTCTATACATATGAGATGAGTAATGTAGGGTATGTAAACATAAAGTGGCATAGTTTAAAGTGGCTAGTGATACATGTATTACATAAAGATGGCAAGATGCAGTGGATGATATACAGTACAGTATATACATATACATATGAGATGAGTAATGTAGGGTATGTAAACATTATATTAAGTGGCATTGTTTAAAGTGTCTAGTGATACATTTTTACATAATTTCCATCAATTCCCATTATTAAAGTGGCTGGAGTTGAGTCAGTATGTTGGCAGCGGCCACTAAATGTTAGTGGTGGCTGTTTAACAGTCTGATGGCCTTGAGATAGAAGCTGTTTTTCAGTCTCTCGGTCCCTGCTTTGATGCACCTGTACTGACCTCGCCTTCTGGATGATAGCGGGGTGAACAGGCAGTGGCTCGGGTGGTTGTTGTCCTTGATGATCTTTTGGTGACATCGGGTGGTGTAGGTGTCCTGGAGGGCAGGTAGTTTGCCCCCGGTGATGCGTTGTGCAGACCTCACTACCCTCTGGAGAGCCTTACGGTTGTGGGCGGAGCAGTTGCCGTACCAGGCGGTGATACAGCCCGACAGGATGCTCTCGATTGTGCATCTGTAGAAGTTTGTGAGTGCTTTTGGTGACAAGCCGAATTTCTTCAGCCTCCTGAGGTTGAAGAGGCGCTGCTGCGCCTTCTTCACAACGCTGTCTGTGTGGGTGGACCAATTCAGTTTGTCCGTGATGTGTACACCGAGGAACTTAAAACTTTCCACCTTCTCCACTACTGTCCCGTCGATGTGGATAGGGGGGTGCTCCCTCTGCTGTTTCCTGAAGTCCACAATCATCTCCTTTGTTTTGTTGACGTTGAGTGTGAGGTTATTTTCCTGACACCACACTCCGAGTGCCCTCGCCTCCTCCCTGTAGGCGGTCTCGTCGTTGTTGGTAATCAAGCCTACCACTGTAGTGTCGTCCGCAAACTTGATGATTGAGTTGGAGGCGTGCATGGCCACGCAGTCGTGGGTGAACAGGGAGTACAGGAGAGGGCTCAGAACGCACCCTTGTGGGGCCCCAGTGTTGAGGATCAGCGGGGTGGAGATGTTGTTACCTACCCTCACCACCTGGGGGCGGCCCGTCAGGAAGTCCAGGACCCAGTTGCACAGGGCGGGGTCGAGACCCAGGGTCTCGAGCTTGATGACGAGTTTGGAGGGTACTATGGTGTTAAATGCTGAGCTGTAGTCGATGAACAGCATTCTCACATAGGTATTCCTCTTGTCCAGATGGCTTAGGGCAGTGTGCAGTGTGGTGTGCAGTGTGGTTGCGATTGCGTCGTCTGTGGACCTATTGGGTCGGTAAGCAAATTGGAGTGGGTCTAGGGTGTCGGGTAGGGTGGATATGGTCCTTGACTAGTCTCTCAAAGCACTTCATGATGACGGAAGTGAGTGCTACGGGGCGGTAGTCGTTTAGCTCAGTTACCTTAGCTTTCTTGGGAACAGGAACAATGGTGGCCCTCTTGAAGCATGTGGGAACAGCAGACTGGGATAAGGATTGATTGAATATGTCCTTAAACACACCAGCCAACTGGTCTGCGCATGCTCTGAGGACGCGGCTGGGAATGCCGTCTGGGCCTGCAGCCTTGCGAGGGTTAACACATTTAAATGTTTTACTCACCTCGGCTGCAGTGAAGGAGAGCCCGCAGGTTTTGGTAGCGGGCCGTGTCAGTGGGACTGTATTGTCCTCAAAGCGAGCAAAAAAGTTATTTAGTCTGTCTGGGAGCAAGACATCCTGGTCCGCGACGGGGCTGGTTTTCTTTTTGTAATCCGTGATTGACTGTAGACCCTGCCACATACCTCTTGTGTCTGAGCTGTTGAATTGCGACTCTACTTTGTCTCTATACTGGGACTTAGCTTGTTTGATTGCCTTGCGGAGGGAAAGGCTACACTGTTTGTATTCGATCATGTTTCCGGTCACCTTGCCCTGGTTAAAAGCAGTGGTTCGCGCTTTCAGTTTCACGCGAATGCTGCCATCAATCCACGGTTTCTGGTTTGGGAATGTTTTAATCGTTGCTGTGGGTACGACATCGTCAATGCACTTTCTAATGAACTCGCTCACCGAATCAGCATATTCGTCAATGTTGTTGTTGGACGCAATGCGGAACATATCCCAATCCACGTGATCGAAGCAGTCTTGAAGCGTGGAATCAGATTGGTCGGACCAGAGTTGAACAGACCTGAGCGCGGGAGCTTGCTGTTTTAGTTTCTGTTTGTAGGCTGGAAGCAACAAAATGGAGTCATGGTCAGCTTTTCCGAAAGGGGGGCGGGGGAGGGCCTTATATGCGTCGCGGAAGTTAGTATAACAATGATCCAAGGTTTTACCAGCCCTGGTAGCACAATCGATATGCTGATAGAATTTAGGGAGTTTTGTTTTCAGATTAGCCTTGTTAAAATCCCCAGCTACGATGAATGCAGCCTCAGGGTGTGTGGTTTCCAGTTTACAAAGAGTCAGATAAAGTTCGTTCAGGGCCATCGATGTGTCTGCTTGGGGGGGAATATATACGGCTGTGATTATAATCGAAGAGAATTCCCTTGGTAGATAATGCGGTCGACATTTGATTGTGAGGAATTCTAAATCTGGTGAACAGAATGACTTGAGTTCCTGTATGTTGTTATGATCACACCACGTCTCGTTGATCATAAGGCATACACCCCCGCCCCTCTTCTTACCAGAAAGATGTTTGTTTCTGTCGGCGCGATGCGTGAAGAAACCAGCTGGCTGCACCGACTCCGTTAGCGTCTCTCGAGTGAGCCATGTTTCCGTGAAGCAAAGAACGTTACAATCCCTGATGTCTCTCTGGAATGTTACCCGTGCTCGGATTTCATCAACCTTATTGTCAAGAGACTGGACATTGGCGAGTAGTATGCTAGGGAGTGGAGCGCGATGTGCCCGTCTCCGAAGCCTGACCAGGAGACCGCCTCGTTTTCCCCTTTTACGGCGTCGTTGTTTAGGGTCGCCGGCTGGGATCAGATCCATTGTATTGGGTGGAAGGCAAAACACTGGATCCGTTTCGGGAGAGTCATATTCCTGGTTGTAACGATGGTGAGTTGACGTTGCTCTTATATTCAGTAGTTCCTCCCGACTGTATGTAATGAAACCTAAGATTACCTGGGGTACCAATGTAAGGAATAACACATAAAACAACAAAATACTGCATAGTTTCCTAGGAACGCGAAGCGAGGCGGCCATCTCGGTCGGAGCCGGAAGTTACATTCTCTAGGAGACAGAATGCGTCTCCTTCCTGAGCGGTATGACGGCTGTGTGGTCCCATGGTGTTTATACTTGCGTACTATTGCTTGTACAGATGAACGTGGTACCTTCAGGCGTTTGGAAATTGCTCCCAAGGATGAACCAGACTTGTGGAGGTCTACAATTTTTTTTCTGAGGTCTTGGCTGATTTATTTTTATTTTCCCATAATGTCAAGCAAAAAGGCAGTGAGTTTGAAGGTAGGCCTTGAAATACATCCACAGGTACACCTCCAATTGACTCAAATGATGTCAATTAGCCTATCAGAAGCTTCTAAAGCCATGACATAATTTTCTGGAAATTTCGAAACTGTTTAAAGGCACAGTCAACTTAGTGTATGTAAACTTCTGACCCACTGGAATTGTGATACAATTAATTATAATTGAAATTGGGGTGGCAGGTAGCCTAGTGGTTAGAGCGTTAGACTCGAATCCCCGTGCTGACAAGGTAAAAATATGTTGTTTTGCCCCTGAACAAGGCAGTTCCTAGGCCATCATTGAAAATAAGAATTTGTTCTTAACTGACTTGCCTAGTTAAATAAAGGTAAAATAATCTGTCTGGAAACAATTGTTGGAACGATTTCACTTCATTTGACGAAACGACTTGTGTCGTGCACAAAGTAGATGTCCTTACCGACTTGCCAAAACTATAGTTTGTTAACAAGAAATGTGTGGAGTGGTTGAAAAACGAGTTTTAATGACTCCAACCTAAGTGTATGTAAACTTCCGACTTCAACTGTAGGTAGGGGTTAAAGTGACTAGTCAATCAGGATAGATAATTAACAAGAGTAGCAGCTGTGTGTGCCGTTAATGTAACAACAAATAAACATACATACCTAAGTGTATGTAAACTTCTGATTACAACTGATTTGATTTGATTTGTCCCAAATGGCACACTCTTCCCTTTTTTATTATTATTATTATTTTTATTTAACCTTTATTTAACCAGGTATTTATATATTATATATATAACCCTACCTTTATTTAACCAGGTAGGCCAGTTGAGAACAAGTTCTCATTTACAACTGGGACCTGGCCAAGATAAAGCAAAGCAGTGTGACACATACAACAACACAGAGTTACACATGGAATAAACAAAACATACAGTCAATAATACAGTAGAACAAAAGAAAACAAAAAAGTCTATATACAGTGAGTGCAAATGAGGTAAGTTAAGGCAATAAATAGGCCATGGTGGCGAAGTAATTACAATATAGCAATTAAACACTGGAATGGTAGATGTGCAGAAGATGAATGTGCAAGTTGAGATACTGAGGTGCAAAGGAGCAAGATAAATAAATAAATACAGTATGGGGATGAGGTAGGTAGATGCGCTGTTTACAGATGGGCTATGTACAGGTGCAGTGATCTGTGAGCTGCTCTGACAGCTGGTGCTTAAAGCTAGTGAGGGAGATATGAGTCTTTATCAAATCAAATTTTATTTGTCACATACACGTGGTTAGCAGATGTTAATGCGAGTGTAGCGAAATGCTTGTGCTTCTAGTTCCGACAATGCAGTAATAACCAACGAGTAATCTAACCTAACAAATCCAACCTAACAGATGTAGTGAACATTATTTGGATAGGGTGTCTTGGGGGGGAAAGAACTGTTATTCAGATATAACAGAGCACAGCGTAACACTGTAATGCAGTACCATTGTCCTCATGCAGGTGGCGCCACTCATACAACAGTCATTGATGCTATTTAATTTTTATTTTATTTAACTAGGCAAGTCAGTTAAGAACAAATACTTTCAATGACAGCCTAACAGTAGGTTAACTGCCTTGTTCAGGGGCAGAACGACAGATTTTTACCTTGTCAGCTCGGGGGATTCGATCCAGCAACCTTTTCCGGTTACTAGTCCAACGCTCTAACCGCTAGGCTACGCTGCCGACCCTACACTCTAACCACTAGGCTACGCTGCCGCTATCAGACGTAAGACAATGCAATGACAATGAAACGTGTACTCTCTGTGGTCTCTGGCAGTCAGTTACTGTTGCTGCCTTCAGAACACCATGTAAACTAGTGTTGGTGCGGTTTCTGATCCTGCCCAAATCATTAAAAACATTTACAAATACAATTAAAATACTCTCATGTAGACCTGGGATGTCTGTCTGTCTGTCTGTCGATCTGTCCTTGTAGGTGGAGAGGTCCAGGCGGGCCAAGCTCCACCAGGGGGCAAAGAATTGGTATTAGCCACTTCAGTTTTAGTTTTATGTCCCTGTATATAAAAATAACACAAAGTTCAAATGCTTGAGTGACAGGTTGGAGCAAAATCTGTATCTCCTCCTCTGTGCTGTGTCAGCACAATGGACAGAGCGTATCGCAGAGTGTGTAGGGGGGGGCGATGGAAAGCCACTGGGCGGTTAAGTATGACTGGGGGGGGCAATGGAAAGCCACTGGGCGGTTAAGTATGACTGGGGGGGGGGCAATGGAAAGCCACTGGGCGGTTAAGTATGACTGGGGGGGGGTGGGGCAATGGAAAGCCACTGGGCGGTTAAGTATGACTGGGGGGGGCAATGGAAAGCCACTGGGCGGTTAAGTATGACTGGGGGGGGGGGGCAATGGAAAGCCACTGGGCGGTTAAGTATGACTGGGGTGGCAATGGAAAGCTAATGGGCGGTTAAGTATGACTGGGGGGGGGGCAATGGAAAGCCACTGGGCGGTTAAGTATGACTGGGGGGGGCGATGGAAAGCTACTGGGCGGTTAAGTATGACTGGGGGAGGGGGGCGATGGAAAGCCACGGGGAGGTTAAGTATGACTGGGGGGGCAATGGAAAGCCACGGGGAGGTTAAGTATGACTGGGGGGGGCAATGGAAAGCCACTGGGAGGTTAAGTATGACGGGGGGGGCGATGGAAAGCCACTGGGTGGTTAAGTATGACGGGGGGGGGGGGGGGGGGCGATGGAAAGCCACTGGGTGGTTAAGTATGACGGGGGGGGGGGCGATGGAAAGCCACTGGGTGGTTAAGTATGACTGGGGGAGGGGGCAATGGAAAGCCACTGGGCGGTTAAGTATGACTGGGGGGGCAATGGAAAGCCACGGGGAGGTTAAGTATGACTGGGGGGGGGGCAATGGAAAGCCACGGGGCGGTTAAGTATGACTGGGGGGGACAATGGAAAGCCACTGGGAGGTTAAGTATGACGGGGGGGGCGATGGAAAGCCACTGGGTGGTTAAGTATGACGGGGGGGGGGGGGGGGGGGGGGGCGATGGAAAGCCACTGGGTGGTTAAGTATGACGGGGGGGGGGGCGATGGAAAGCCACTGGGTGGTTAAGTATGACTGGGGGAGGGGGCAATGGAAAGCCACTGGGCGGTTAAGTATGACTGGGGGGGCAATGGAAAGCCACGGGGAGGTTAAGTATGACTGGGGGGGGGGGCAATGGAAAGCCACGGGGCGGTTAAGTATGACTGGGGGGGACAATGGAAAGCCACTGGGCGGTTAAGTATGACTGTGGGGGCGATGGAAAGCCACTAGGAGGTTAAGTATGACTGGGGGGGGCAATGGAAAGCCACTGGGTGGTTAAGTATGACTGGGGGGGCGATGGAAAGACACTGGGCGGTTAAGTATGACTGGGGGGGCGATGGAAAGCCACTGGGTGGTTAAGTATGACTGGGGGGGCGATGAAAAGCCACTAGGTGGTTAAGTATGACTGGGGGGGGGGGGGGGGGCAATGGAAAGCCACTGGGTGGTTAAGTATGACTGGGGGCGATGGAAAGCCACTGGGTGGTTAAGTATGACTGGGGGGGCGATGGAAAGCCACTGGGCGGTTAAGTATGACTGGGGGGGGGGCAATGGAAAGCCACTGGGCGGTTAAGTATGACTGGGGGGGGCAATGGAAAGCCACTGGGCGGTTAAGTATGATTCCTTTTGGTTTCCATAGAATGCTCATCTGTGATAGGCTAAGTGAATAATGTAGTAGGCTAAGTGAATAACGTAGTAGGCTATGTGAATAACGTGATACGCCTCCGCCTGTAATATTTGATTTTGATTTATAAGGATGGGGTCAAGTTTACAGTTGAAGCTGCTTCACTCAACTCTGCTTAGTAAGCGTCTTCACTAGCTGTAAAAAGTGTTGTTAGCCTATTTAGCTCTAACCAGCTAATCTGCCACTGCCACAATGGATATCAGAAATCAAACCATCGAAGACGCCCCCAAGCCCAGCCGTGATGATGCTGCCATGCTCCAGCCAGTGGTCTTTTATTGTTCCCCAGCACAAGGTGCACCTGTGTAATGATCATGCTGTTTAATCAGCTGCTTGATATGCCACACCTGTCAGGTGGATGGATTATGTTGACAAAGGAGAAATACTCACTAACATGGATGTAAACAAATTTGTGCACAACATTTGAGAGAAATAAGCTTTTGGTAAATTTTCAGGATCTTTTATTTCAGTTCCTGAAACATGGGACCAACACTTTACATCGTGTGTTTTTAGGTCAATATATTTGGCAAGACAGCTGGTTGCATTCATCTTTTGTTTACTGCTTTTGTTTACTGTTAATTTAACGAGCATAAATATAGATTGTGTCATGTCTTTTATCGATGTAATATTTTGTTTATAGGCCTATAGTAGGCCCTTCCCCTGTTTTGTTCCGTTGTGCTATTCAGTATTTTTTGTTTTGCATGAATAACTAGGCTACTACTTTGAGCATTGAGTTATTTTGGGTAGACAGCTGTGTGTAAGACTGCGTTCGCCATTTACACAAACAGCCTATTTATTCTATAGCCTATATTCATGACCAAAACGGCCTTCCTTTAGTGTGCAGGAGCTGTCCATCGTGCCAATACAGAGCAACAGAGATGAGCTCCAGACTTCGTGGCAACCTGTCTCTTCAAACGCACTCAATGGTCTCAGCATTTGAGCTTTCTGTTTATTGTGGTTTAGCGTGATATAAGCAGAGTTCAATGTTATTCCCAATCAAGAACACCCCCCCCCCCCCACACAAAATGTTTCCCTCTCACCGATTTCAACTGCCCCCTTAGTCGGGTGTGGATCCAGGTAACCGGGTCACAGTCACGGGTTGTTTTGGTGAAGGTGTTGCCATGGTAACATGTTCACCATGGTAACGGGGTCGTCGTGGTAACGGGGTTGCCTTGCTAACAGGGTCTATCGGTCCTTGGCGGTGCGTGTGGTTGGTAGTGACCGGGTCGTGGTTGAAGGAGGGGGGTCGTCGTGGTGGTTGTAGGTTTGGGGTCCTGGGGTCCTGGGGGGGTCTACTTATCCTTGGCGGTGCGTATATCAGTAGTAACCGGGTCATGTTGGATGATATGGTGCAGAAGGACTCGGGGGTCGAGGAGTGGGTCCTAAGATTGGGGTCCTCGGGGGGGTCTATCTATCCTTGACGGTGCGTAGGTCTGTGGTGACCGGGTCGTGTAGGATGGTCTGGTGCAATATCAGGGCCAGGAGGCCTGTGGGGTGAGCGGCTGGTCAGGGGGTCATCCTGGTGGAGGTTCTAGGGTTAGGATCCCCGGGGGTGTGGGGCTGGTCAGGGGGTCGTCCTGGTGGAGGTTCTAGGGTTAGGATCCCCGGGGTTGGGGGGGGGTCTACCTATCCTTGGCGGTGCGTCCCTCTCCTGGTCCAACAGCTCATAGGCCTCTCCTGGTCCAACAGCTCATAGGCCTCTCCTGGTCCAACTGCTCATAGACCTCTGTTGGTCCAACAGCTCATAGACCTCTGTTGGTCCAACAGCTCATAGACCTCTGTTGGTCCAACAGCTCATAGACCTCTGTTGGTCCAACAGCTCATAGACCTCTGTTGGTCCAACAGCTCATAGGCCTCTCCTGGTCCAACAGCTCATAGGCCTCTCCTGGCGGTGCGTCCCTCTCCTGGCGGTGCGTCCCTCTCCTCCTCTCCTAGTCCAACAGCTCATAGGCCTCTCCTGGCGGTGCGTCCCTCTCCTGGCGGTGCGTCCCTCTTCTGGCGGTGCGTCCCTCTCCTGGCGGTGCGTCCCTCTCCTGGCGGTGCGTCCCTCTCCTGGCGGTGCGTCCCTCTCCTGGCGGTGCGTCTCTCTCCTGGCGGTGCGTTCCTCTCCTCCTCTCCTGGTCCAACAGTATGTACGGCTGTTGTTCTTTTACTGGAAAAAAGAGAAACACACAATATAATATCGCTGTTAGTACAGAAAGACATCTTGGAGCAACAACGGTGTTGTAGACCACACAAGCTCACAGAACGTGACCGCCGAGTGCATGAAAAGCGTAGCAGCGTTAAAAATCGTCCGTCCTCGGGATACAACACTCACTACAGAGTTCCAAACTACCTCTGAAAGCCACTTTAGCACAAGCTAATTTCCTACAATTCTGTCCATTCTGCCATGGGGTTTTGTACTGTGTATTTAAATACTGTATTCCTAACAGAGCTCATTCTAATATTTCTACTACTGTACATTTCATTCTTAGTATATCTTGTGTAAATTCATGCGGTGTATATATAGTGCATTCAGAAGGCCCTCCCGAGTGGCGTAGCCGACAAAGGCACTGCATCGCACTACAGAGCCGGTTTCGATCCCGTGACCAGGAGACCCATGAGGTGGCGCACTATTGGCCCAGCGTCGCCCAGGTTAGGGGAGGGTTTTGCCGGCTGGGATGTCATTGCCCCATTGCGCTCTAGCGAATCCTTGTGGCGGGCCGGGCGTCTGCAAGCCGACTTCGGTCGTCAGTTGGATGGTGTTTCCTCCGACACATTGGTGCGGCCGGCTTCCAGGGTTAAGCGAGCGGTGTTTCAAGAAGCAGTGCGGCTTGGCAGGGTCGTGTTTCGGAGGACGCATGGCTCTCGACCTTCGCCTCTCCCGAGTCTGTACGGCAATTGCAGCGATGGGACAAGACTGTAACTACCAATTGGATGTCACTGAAAAGTTAAAAAATATATATAAATATTCAGACCCCTTGACCCCCCCCAATCAATCTACACACAATAACAAATCAAAAACAGGTTTTTATCATTTTTTTCAAATGTATAAAAACGGAAATATCACATTTACATAAGTATTCAGACCCTTTACACAGTACTTTGTTAAAGTACCTTTTGACGCTGTAAGCTTGGCACATTCTTACCATTCCCCTAAAACGGAACAGCTGATACTAGTGGCAGCAGCCTGTAATGACAGATAGTCTCCACTAGCTGGCAGTATTGCATAAAAGACTTAACACCTGAGCAGCACTGACGCGTTTTGGGGAATAGGCAACGTGTTAAAAAAACGAGTATAAAACAGACACTTGTAGCTGAAAGAGATTTGTCTTATTTAATTAGATATTCAGTAGCCTATCTAAACTAGAAAAGGGATAAAATCAGTCAAAACTGCCCACATAACACGCATTGTGACACACAGATATATGTAGCCATGATAAGAAGAAGCATGTTTTATATTAAAAGTTTCGCGTCAAAGTTTTTTTGGGGAAATATAGGTTAGGCCAAAACAAATGCCAAGTGTGTCAAATATTCAACAGCTGACAAGATAGACACATCCCCAGTTAGCTCTAATGATGTGAACACATTGACTGTTATTCAAGTAACCCGAGGAAGCGGAGGTGGTCTATCTTGATGACGCTCGACCCCATCCCCGTCTCGCACTCCAACTGTTGCCCGGTTCATCCGCTAACGCGCATCTGTCGGCGCAGTCACTGCTCGCTTTTAAGACCAGCACACGGGACTAGCCTATTACCGACAGAATGTCGCGGAATGTCAAGTTTTTCCGATAGTTTACAAACTAATGTTTTCTGCATCGTTTCACCCGTGGTCTAAGACTGGCATCACGTTCAGGTAAGCATACTAATAGGTTCAAATTAGTGGGGTTTTTGTTTGGGATAGTTTCTTACTGTGTAGGCGTTTGATTTATTTTGAAGATTAATTTGTTTTTTCATAGCAGTTTACCAATTGACCTTAATTCATAAAGACTAGACTATAATGATGTAAAAAATATGATAGCCCTAGAATACTTAATTTGTGCATTTCCATGAACTATGACATCTGTTAATTACTGGTTAGTAAAGGTTCAGTTTAACATCAGTAAAGTAAAATTTTCGTAGCCAATTCTAGACTTGTAGGCAATGAATTATATGACTAATAAACTAAAGCTAGTCTGAATGTTGATTTGGTGTCAACGAACCACTGTTGTCGGGTAATCATACAGATTAAGCATGAAACGTCAAGAAGACAACACAAGTCAAAAATAGGCTAAGTGAATATTCAAAAAATAGGGAAGACATTGCATATGAAAAATGGAAAATGTGAAATCAGAATTCACTTTCTTTTTTAAAACACACACACACACACACACACACACACATACATACACACTCACATACACATTCACATACACACACACACACATACCAGGTCCTCATATAAAATATATTTAGACCATGTACTGTCTTTTGGACTTGTAACCTAAAGGTGCCTTGTACCCTAAAGGTGTCTTGTACCCTAAAGGTGCCTTGTACCCTAAAAGGTGCCTTGTACCCTAAAAGGTGTCTTGTACCCTAAAAGGTGTCTTGTACCCTAAAGGTGCCTTGTACCCTAAAGGTGCCTTGTACCCTAAAAGGTGCCTTGTACCCTAAAAGGTGCCTTGTACCCTAAAGGTGCCTTGTACCCTAAAGGTGCCTTGTACCCTAAAGGTGTCTTGTACCCTAAATATGTCCATTGACCTAGTTTTATATGTTCCCTACTGTACTCTGTGTCCAGTCAGTTAACCATCCATACAAGGGTGTTTTGCTCATGGAACAAAAATACTTTAAACTTCTGTGTAATTAATATCTCTGAGATCAATTCCACATCTGAAATTGTTTCTCTGTCTGTTTTAATTAATTTCATAATATTTAGTTTAGGCCGGGATTTAATCCGATCGTGTTTTGTCAGCTATGCACCTTTTAAAGGCAATGTTGTTGCGTTCGCAGAGACCGCTTTTACGTTAAACGTTGCATAGGTCATGTCAATCGAAAATTACCTTTAAATGCCAAGAGCAATTATATAACTTGGATCTACCACTGATGGGATTGAATCCCAGCCTTAAACCCCCCTGTGTTATGTTCAGGGTTGGTAACAGGTGTCTGGAGAGGAGACTGCCTGTCTGGACAACATGGAGCTGCTACAGCAGGAGAGGACAGGAGAGACAGTCATCAGTCAGGACAGGGTCAAGGGACAGGAGGGGGCCAAGTGCCCCCTGGACCTCCCAGAGTACCAGACCACACAGCCACAGCCACTACCCAGTGTTTTTACCCAACAGCCACTGTCTAATGGGACAGCCGGGGAACACACAGGTGTGGCTATAGTGGATACAGGTGAGGTTATAGTGGACACAGGTGAGGTTATAGTGGATACAGTTTGGGTTATAATGCATACAGGTGAGGTTATAGTGGATACAGGTTGGGCTATAGTGCATACAGGTGAGGTTATAGTGGGTACAGGTGAGGTTATAGTGGGTACAGGTTGGGTTATAGTGGATACAGGTGAGGTTATAGTGGGTACAGGTTGGGTTATAGTGGATACAGATGAGGTTATAGTTGATACAGGTTGGGTTATAGTGACTACAGGTTGGGGTTATAGTGGATACAGGTGAGGTTATAGTGAATACAGGTTGGGTTATAGTGGATACAGGTGAGGTTATAGTGAATACAGGTTGGGCTATAGTGCATACAGGTGAGGTTATAGTGGGTACAGGTTGGGTTATAGTGGATACAGGTGAGGTTATAGTGAATACAGGTTGGGTTATAGCGGATACAGGTTAGGTTATAGTGGATACAGGTGAGGTTATAGTGGATACAAGTTGGGTTATAGTGGCTACAGGTTGGGTTATAGTGGATACAGGTTGGGTTATAGTGACTACAGGTTGGGGTTATAGCGGATACAGGTTAGGTTATAGTGGATACAGGTGAGGTTATAGTGGATACAGGTGAGGTTATAGTGGATACAGGTTAGGTTATAGTGGATACAGGTTGGGTTATAGTGGATACAGGTGAGGTTATAGTGGATACAGGTTGGGTTATAGTGGCTACAGGTGAGGTTATATTGTATACAGGTGAGGTTTACAGTGGACAAAGGTGTGGTTATAGTGGATACAGGCGAGGTTATAGTGGATACAGGTGAGATTTACAGTGGACAAAGGTATGGCTATAGTGGATACAGGTGAGGTTATATGGTATACAGGTTAGGTTATAGTGGACAAATATGTATACCATGTGTATTCTGTGCTGGTTCAGCAGAGCTCCCAGAGCCCTCTGTAAGGTCTGCCAGAGCTGATGGGGAAGATAGTGATGATTCTATGACAGATCTCAACACAACTGACGACACGTCACATCTCCTACCAAACAGTATACCATCGAACCCATACCATCTACAGAGAGGTAATGCTACTGATAACGATGGAATCTCATTTAACACTTCAAAACATTAGCTCAACAGCTTCTCCTTTTATTAACTTTATTGTAAAATGTTCAGCGTTGTATAAAAGGTAAACATTGATTGATTGATTGATTGATTGACTGCTCACTCACACAGTCGAGCTTCCCAGTGGGGTCCCTGTGTCGTCCAGTCCGACAACGTCCCTCGAGACCCTGATCAACGGAGCCTCCACCTCCCCCGTCTGTACTCCTCCTTCTGCTTCTGTTAACCAGACAGGATGGAGCCCTCCCCAGTCCCCTCAGTCTCCTCAGTCTCCCCAGTCCCCTCAGTCTCCTCAGTCTCCCCAGTCCCCTCAGTCTCCTCAGTCTCCCCAGTCCCCTCAGTCTCCTCAGTCTCCCCAGTCCCCTCAGTCTCCTCAGTCTCCCCAGTCCCCTCAGTCCCAAGCCTGTGACAGACACCATGGACACCCTATTAAAAAACAACACCTGCCGTCCACCACAAGGAGCCAGAACTCATTGAAAGCAGACGCCACCCAGATAAAGGAAATAGCTGGAGACGGTGAGAATAATAACAAGTTATTATATGTTTCATAGACAGTCAATATATATATTTATATATCTGTTGTAGCTTCGTTACATGTATGATTATACAAAAGTGGACAGAAAAGATGGGTAGGACTGTGTAAAAAAATGAACAGTGGAATAAGGTCTTCAATTATTGTTGACTTGAGTTCGAAGAATATTTTTGTTCAGGTGTTAGGGTCCCCTTCTACACTGCTCGGGTAACAATAACTATGCCAGAAAAGAAGCCACTTCATTGGTCTTAGCTGGCAGAATCATTGATTTGAACCAATTGAAATAGGTTCCTGTCTGGGGCAGTGTGAACAGATCACCAGAGCACACGTTGAGGCATGTCCCCCCCCCGTCACTACGATCTAGTCTTTATCTTAAAGCCACCTTGAAGCCACGCTCCCCTCTGACAGCTTTATCAGTCCAGCTCTGCTGCATGGCCCCTCACCGTCAGACTGATAAACAGGATATGTTGACCTGTTGTTTTGTGGCGTTGCAAAAGTCACCAAACGGCTAAAAAGAAAATAATGTGGGTTTTTTAACTGTATTTTGACACTCAGTTTTTTGTTATTCAATGATATAAAATGAGGCTTTGTTATTATTAAACTGGCTATATACATGAAATGTAATTGATTGATACATTAATTGATTGATACATTAATTGATTGATATGCCACTAATGAGTTGTATGTATGGCTAAGTGTTAATCTTCTGTCGCTCTTCACCCCTCCTGGCCTTAAATATACCGTATTTAATGTATAACAGTATTAGGTGTTAATAACCCTGTGTCCTCGCCTTAAATATACCGTATTTAATATATTACATTATTAGGTGTTAACCCTGAGTCCTTAAATATACTGTATTTAATATATAACATTATCAGGTGTTAACCCTGTGTCCTTAAATATACCGTATTTAATATATTACAGTATTAGGTGTTAACCCTGTGACCTTAAATATACCGTATTTAATATATTACAGTATTAGGTGTTAACCCTGTGTCCTTAAATATACCGTATTTAATATATTACAGTATTAGGTGTTAACCCTGTGTCCTTAAATATACCATATTTAATATATTACATTATTAGGTGTTAACTCTGTGTCCTTAAATATACCGTATTTAATATATTACAGTATTAGGTGTTAACCCTGGGTCCTTAAATATACCGTATTTAATATATTACATTATTAGGTGTTAACCCTGAGTCCTTAAATATACCGTATTTAATATATTACATTATTAGGTGTTAACCCTGAGTCCTTAAATATACCGTATTTAATATATTACATTATTAGGTGTTAACCCTGAGTCCTTAAATATACCGTATTTAATATATTACATTATTAGGTGTTAACCCTGTGTCCTTAAATATACTGTATTTAATATATTACAGTATTAGGTGTTAACCCTGGATCCTTAAATATACCGTATTTAATATATACATTATTAGGTGTTAACCCTGGGTCCTCGCTTCTGTGCGGTCTTTTCTTGTATTTAAACAGGAAAAGACCATTGAGTTTAGAACCCTCTTTTAGGAGGCGGACCTGTCATGAGGTCAGCAGGAAGTTGTCAGCATGTACACGGAACACAAGAACACAATATGTTCTCTATATTATAATTCAATATATGACTAAGTGTTATCCCCCCCTCCACCCCTAGACTGCTGTGTACACTGTGTCCTGGCCTGTCTGTTCTGTGAGGTGCTGTCCCTGTGCTCGGTGGTGGCCCAGTGTCTGGCGTGTGGAGAGGGCTGTGAGGTGCTGTGTTGCTGTGGGGAGGGCGCTGCCGGCGGGTTGGCCTGTGGGGAGGACGCCTGCTCTGCCCTGTTGAATTGTGGGATACTGGAGGACTGCTGCGAGTCTTCAGACTGTCTGGAGATCTGCCTGGAGTGTTGTTCTATCTGCTTCCCTGTGTAGAAGAAGAAGAAGAAGGAGGAAGAGGAAGAACATTGAAATATTTGCCGGAAAGACAGGCGGAGTGGCTCTGTGTTAGGCCTCCTAAACAGACTGAGCCTTAATAGACAGGATAAATGATCACAACCACCATGTTGAACTCTTTTTTATTACCCTCGTCGGACATCTTTGTTCTACACTAACATTGATTAAAGTTTGGGTTTTGGGTTTATTTAATATCAGTGTTTATTTTGCAAAGCCATTAGGCCACAGCACAGGTTGAGGATGAGATGTTGTACTGAGCAGTCTGACCAATCAGGATGAGGATGAGATGTACTGAGCAGTCTGACCAATCAGGTTGAGGATGAGATGTTGTAGTGAGCAGTCTGACCAATCAGGATGAGGATGAGATGTTGTACTGAGCAGTCTGACCAATCAGGTTGAGGATGAGATGTTGTACTGAGCAGTCTGACCAATCAGGTTGAGGATGAGATGTTGTAGTGAGCAGTCTGACCAATCAGGTTGAGATGTTGTACTGAGCAGTCTGACCAATCAGGATGAGATGTTGTACTGAGCAGTCTGACCAATCAGGATGAGATGTTGTACTGAGCAGTCTGACCAATCAGGATGAGGATGAGATGTTGTAGTGAGCAGTCTGACCAATCAGGTTGAGATGTTGTACTGAGCAGTCTGACCAATCAGGATGAGATGTTGTACTGAGCAGTCTGACCAATCAGGTTGAGGATGAGATGTTGTACTGAGCAGTCTGACCAATCAGGTGGAGGATGAGATGTTGTAGTGAGCAGTCTGACCAATCAGGTTGAGGATGAGATGTTGTACTGAGCAGTCTGACCAATCAGGTGGAGGATGAGATGTTGTACTGAGCAGTCTGACCAATCAGGTGGAGGATGAGATGTTGTACTGAGCAGTCTGACCAATCAGGATGAGATGTTGTACTGAGCAGTCTGACCAATCAGGATGAGATGTTGTAGTGAGCAGTCTGACCAATCAGGTTGAGGATGAGATGTTGTAGTGAGCAGTCTGACCAATCAGGTTGAGGATGAGATGTTGTATTGAGCAGTCTGACCAATCAGGTTGAGGATGAGATGTTGTATTGAGCAGTCTGACCAATCAGGATGAGATGTTGTACTGAGCAGTCTGACCAATCAGGATGAGATGTTGTACTGAGCAGTCTGACCAATCAGGATGAGATGTTGTACTGAGCAGTCTGACCAATCAGGATGAGATGTTGTACTGAGCAGTCTGACCAATCAGGATGAGATGTTGTATTGAGCAGTCTGACCAATCAGGATGTGATGTTGTACTGAGCAGTCTGACCAATCAGGATGTGATGTTGTACTGAGCAGTCTGACCAATCAGGTTGAGATGTTGTAGTGAGCAGTCTGACCAATCAGGATGAGATGTTGTAGTGAGCAGTCTGACCAATCAGGTTGAGATGTTGTAGTGAGCAGTCTGACCAATCAGGTTGAGATGTTGTAGTGAGCAGTCTGACCAATCAGGTTGAGATGTTGTAGTGAGCAGTCTGACCAATCAGGTTGAGATGTTGTAGTGAGCAGTCTGACCAGTCGTAAAATTGAATTCATTCTCAAAAATAGAAGGTTTTTTAATAGGAAGCTAGAACTAAAGGATGCATACTATAAACTGAAGAAGGAATGACAAGTCAACGTTGAGGAAGTAATGGGATGACTGTAGATCATGACAGTTAACAGTACAGTGATACAGATGGAGAATCTTCATTTGAGCCAGTTTCTCACAGCAGGAAAAGAATCCTGCAGCAACAGGAAATGGGAATTATTGTTCTGGATTATAATTAATGGACATTTTTTTGTTGGGGTTGATACAGTATTCGTAAGGGAAAATCTAGTCTGTAATTTCATAGTGGAAATTACAATCTTTAGAAGCTTTAAAAAAAATCTCAAATACAGCATCTGTTTTTTTTTTTTTTTTAACAATATGAGATTTAACATTGTTTTATAAGATATACTTTTACAATATGAGATTTAACATTGTTTTATAAGACATGCTGTTACAATATGAGATTTAACATTGTTTTATAAGACATGCTGTTACAATGAGATTTAACATTGTTTTATAAGACATGCTGTTACAATATGAGATTTAACATTGTTTTATAAGACATGCTGTTACAATATGAGATTTAACATTGTTTTATAAGACATGCTGTTACAATATGAGATTTAACATTGTTTTATAAGACATGCTGTTACAATATGAGATTTAACATTGTTTTATAAGACATGCTGTTACAATATGAGATTTAACATTGGTTTATAAGACATCTTGTGCCACTTGCCTCTGTCTGGACTAGTACACACTTCACAATGCTATGTGAAAATTAACCTCTGCTGTTTCCTTTACATAGACATCATGTTGTAAGACAAGATGATTAGAGAAGTAGGTGAAACGGGAGTTTAAACCTCTACTAAACCTTCTCCTCTCCTTTTCCTAAAACAGTCACTTCTGGAATATCACTGTTTTCCTTTCTCTTTAACTGGCAGGAAATCTGTATGTTAAGTATACAATATCTAGTCTGGATGTTAAGTATACAATATCTAGTCTGGATGTTAAGTATACAATATCTAGTCTGGATGTTAAGTATACAATATCTAGTCTGGATGTTAAGTATACAATATCTAGTCTGGATGTTAAGTATACAATATCTAGTCTGGATGTTAAGTATACAATATCTAGTCTGGATGTTAAGTATACAATATCTAGTCTGGATGTTAAGTATACAATATCTAGTCTGGATGTTAAGTATACAATATCTAGTCTGGATGTTAAGTATACAATATCTAGTCTGGATGTTAAGTATACAATATCTAGTCTGGATGTTAAGTATACAATATCTAGTCTGGATGTTAAGTATACAATATCTAGTCTGGATGTTAAGTATACAATATCTAGTCTGGATGTTAAGTATACAATATCTAGTCTGGATGTTAAGTATACAATATCTAGTCTGGATGTTAAGTATACAATATCTAGTCTGGATGTTAAGTATACAATATCTAGTCTGGATGTTAAGTATACAATATCTAGTCTGGATGTTAAGTATACAATATCTAGTCTGGATGTTAAGTATACAATATCTAGTCTGGATGTTAAGTATACAATATCTAGTCTGGATGTTAAGTATACAATATCTAGTCTGGATGTTAAGTATACAATATCTAGTCTGGATGTTAAGTATACAATATCTAGTCTGGATGTTAAGTATACAATATCTAGTCTGGACGTTAAGTATACAATATCTAGTCTGGACGTTAAGTATACAATATCTAGTCTGGACGTTAAGTATACAATATCTAATCTGGACGTTAAGTATTCAGTATCTAGTCTGGATGTTAAGTATACAATATCTAGTCTGGATGTTAAGTATACAGTATCTAGTCTGGATGTTAAGTATACAGTATCTAGTCTGGATGTTAAAAACCTCTACAGGATCATGTGTGTCCCCGCGGGACGGTTGAGCTAACGTAGGCTAATGTGATTAGCATGAGGTTGTAAATAACAAGAACATTTCCCAGGACATAAACATATCTGATATTGGCAGAAAGATTCACAATAATTTAAGCTAACTGCACTGTCTGATTTACAGTAGCTATTACAGTGAAATAATACCATGCTATTGTTTGAGGAGAGTGCACATGAACTTGAAAATGTATTAATAAACCAATTGTGCACATTTGGGCAGTCTGGATACAACATTTTGAACAGATATGCAATGGTTCTTTGAATCAGTCTAAAACTTTGCACACACACTGCTGCCATCTAGTGGCCAACATCTAAATTGCGCCTGATCTGGAATAATACATTATGGCCTTTCTCTTGCATTTCAAAGATGATGGTACAAAAAAACACATGTGTTTTTCTTTGTATTATCTTTTACCAGATCTATTGTGTTATATTCTCCTACATTCCTTTCACATTTCCACAAACTTCAAAGTGTTTGTTTTCAAATGGTATCAAGAATATGCATATCCTTGCTTCAGGTCCTGAGCTACAGGCAGTTAGATTTGGGTATGTCATTTTAGGCAAAAATTGAAAAAAAGTTGGATCCTTATAAGGTTTTTAAGTACACAGTATATAGTCTGGATATTAAGCATGCGTGGTTATTAAACTGTGTCAATAACCATGTGTCCATCCACATTTTTTATTCAAGTAAAGTCATACCGTCTATAAAAAAAAAGTTCAAGAAGGTTTCTATACAATTGAATAAATACAGACAGATAACTTGTTCATACGACATGGTGGGATATTTTTGTGTCTAAAATTTGTTATGTAGAGAAATGGTGGTGGAAAGGCCTTTATGTGAAAATGTTGCTTTAATAACCATCACATCAAAGTAAAAGTCACGTGATGACATGTTGTGCGGTCCTCCCACTACGACGTGGGGAATCATGCAGTTTATTAGGCTACAGATTCAATCATTTATGATGAACTTCACAGGGTGGTGAAAGTGTACGGTGATGAGTTTACAGGGGGTGCTGTTTCCACTTTGGAAAATATCGTCTCCAAATTAAACTGCCTCATACTCAATTCTTGCTCGTACAATATGCATATTATTATTACTATTGGATAGAAAACAATCTCTAGTTTCTAAAACCGTTTGAATTATGTCTGTGGGTGAACCAGAACTCTTTCTACAGCGAAAATCATGACAGGACATGCGAAGCTCTGAAAAATAGTCTCTGATCTCGGATCAGTTTTAAGCTCTGTGTATGCCCTATGGATCGAAATGAACTGCACCGCCTTCCCCTGGATGTCAGTAACCAATGAGAAGTGGAATGGTGTCTCTAGGTGTTTCTCAGAGTTTATAAAAGGGAATGGAGTGAGATGACCCTTCTTTTTGACGCTCGCCAGGACGCAAGGGAGGACATCAGAATCGCATGCTCAAAAGCTCTCGTTATTGATCAAAGATATATCCGTCTGTGATTTAATTCGATATAGGTGTTAGAAACATCATAACGAAGTTATTTGAAACCGATTTATATCAGTTTATGCGAGTATATTGCTATTTTTCTGAATTTCCTTAGTATTGCGTTTGAGGATTTGGGCATGTGTGTGCCGTGTAGCTATCGTTAGCTGCTAGTTCTGAAGTTGAGGAGGTCGTTTTACAACAAAGCAACGATTCTTTTGGACAAAGGACACATTGCCCAAGATACTGATGGAAGCTCGTCCAAAAGTAAGAGTTATTTATGATTTTATTCCGTATTTATGTGGAAAAATGTAAACGCAGTTGTCAGCCATTTTTTGCGGCACTAGTCTGGCTGTAACTCACAATATATGTCTAGTAACGTAAATTTTAAAAATCTAAATCAGCGGTTGCATTAATAACCAATGCATCTTTCATTAGCTGTCCAACCTGTATTTTTTTAGTCAATCTAATCGATAAATAATCGTAAACATAGGTGCCTATCCAAGATGGCGCCGGCCCGAATGCATGCCATGTTTTGACAGATTACATTGCATAACCACGATTTGTGATGCTAAATATGCACATTTTCGAACAAACTCTATATGCATTGTGTAATATGATGTTACAGGATTGTCATCTGAAGAATTCTGAGAAGGTTAGTGAAAAAATTTATATATTTTGGTGGCGATAACGTTATCGCCCCCTTTGCCTTGATTTAATGCTGGTGTGATGTTAGCTCATGTGGTATGCTAATATAACGATATATTGTGTTTTCGCTGTAAAACACTTAGAAAATCTGAAATATTGTCTGGATTCACAAGATCTGTGTCTTTCGATTGCTGTAGGCTGTGTATTTTTCAGAAATGTTTTAGGATGAGTATTTTGGTAATTGACGTCGGTCTCTGTAATTATTCCGGCTGCTTCCAACGCTATTTCAGATTGCAGCTGCAATGTACAACTGTGATTTATACCTGAAAAATGCACATTTTTCTAAAAAACATATCCTATACCATAAATATGTTATCAGACTGTCATCTTATGAAGTTGTTTCTTGGTTAGTGGCTATTTATATCTTTATTTAGTCGAATTAGTGATAGCTACTGATGGAGTAAAAAAAGTGGTGTCTTTTGCTAACGTGGTTAGCTAATAGATTTACATATTGTGTCTTCCCTGTAAAACATTTTAAAAATCAGAAATGATGGCTGGATTCACAAGATCTGTATCTTTCATCTGGTGTCTTGGACTTGTGATTTAATGATATTTAGATGCTTGTATTTACTTGTGACGCTATGCTAGGCTATGCTAGTCAGCTTTTTTACTGTGGGGGGTGCTCCCGGATCCGGGATGAGTACCAAGTAAAAGTTAATGCGCCTTTTCAATTAATATCGAGGGTCTTATTCTGGTGACATGATGATCGATTCCTGGCTGCCGTTTGACAAATAATAATCACATCATGTAGACTAGACAACCCACACTGTATCTGCCAGCTGTTGGCAAGATCACACCTGCCAAGACCAGAGTGGGCACCTGCCAAGACCAGAGTGGGCACCTGCCAAGACCAGAGTGGGCACCTGCCAAGACCAGAGTGGGCACCTGCCAAGACCAGAGTGGGCACCTGCCAAGACCAGAGTGGGCACCTGCCAAGACCAGAGTGGGCACCTGCCAAGACCACACATTTTGGCACATTTATTTTAAATAAAAAAAACAGAAATATCACGTTGACGTAAGTATTCAGACCCTTTACTCAGTACTTGGTTGAAGCACTTTTGGCAGCGATTACAGCCTCGAATCAAATCAAATCGTATTGGTCACATACACATGTTTAGCAGATGTTATTGCGGGTGTAGCAAAATGCTTGTGTTTCTAGCTCCAACAGTGCCGTAATATCTAACAAGTAATATCTAACAATTTCACAACAATACACACAAATCTAAGTAAAGGAATGGAATTAAGAATATAGAAATATATGGATGAGAAATGTCAGAGTTGCACAGCCTAAGATACAGTAGAATAGAATACAGTATATACATGTACCAGGCGGTGATGCAGCCCGACAGGATGCTCTCAATTGTGCATCTGTAAAAGTTTGTGAAGGTTTTAGGTGCCAAGCCAAATTTCAAGGGTCTTCTTGGGTTTGACGCTACAAGCTTGCCATACCTGTATTTGGGGAGTTTCTCCCATTCTTCTCTGCAAATCTTCTCATCTCTGTCAGGTTGGATGGGGAGCGTCGCTGCACAGCTATTTTCAGGTCTCTCCAGAGATGTTCGAACGGGTTCAAATCCAGGCTCTGGCTGAGCCACTCAAGGACATTCAGAGACTTGTCCTGAAGCCACTCTGGCGTTGTCTTGGCTGTGTGCTTAGGGTCATTGTCCTGTTGGAAGGTGAACCTTCATCCCAGTCTGAGGTCCTGAGCTCCCTGGAGCAGGTTTTCATCAAGGATCTCTCTGTACATTGCTCTGTTCATCATTCCCTCGATCCTGACAGGTCTCTCAGCCGCTGCTGCTGAAAAACATCCCCACAGCATGATGCTGCCACCACCATGCTTCACCGTAGGGATGGTTCCAGGTTTCCTCCAGACGTGACACATGGCATTCAGGCCAAAGAGTTCAATCTTGGTTTCATCAGAACAGAGAATCTTGTTTCTCATGGTCTGAGAGTGTTTAGGTGCCTTTTGGCAAACTCCAAGTGGACCGTCTGGCCACTGTACCATAAAGGCCTGATTAGTGGAGTGCTGCAGAGATGGTTGTCCATCTGGAAGGTTCTCCCATCTCCACAGAGGAACTCTGGAGCTCTGTCAGTGACCATCGGGTTCTTGGTCACCTCCCTGACCAAGGCCCTTCTCCCTCGATTTCTCAGTTTGGCCGGGTGGCCAGCTCTAGGAAGAGTCTTGGTGGTTCCAAACTTCTTCCATTTTAAGAATGATGGAGGCCACTGTGTTCTTGGGGACCTTCAATGATGCAGAAATACACTGCTCAAAAAAATAAAGGGAACACTTAAACCACACAATGTAACTCCAAGTCAATCACACTTCTGTGAAATCAAACTGTCCACTTAGGAAGCAACACTGATTGACAATAAATTTCACATGCTGTTGTGCAAATGGAATAGACAACAGGTGGAAATTATAGGCAATTAGCAAGACACCCCCAATAAAGGAGTGGTTCTGCAGGTGGTGACCACAGACCACTTCTCAGTTCCTATGCTTCCTGGCTGATGTTTTGGTCACTTTTGAATGCTGGCGGGGCTTTCACTCTAGTGGTAGCATGAGACGGAGTCTACAACCCACACAAGTGGCTCAGGTAGTGCAGCTCATCCAGGATGGCACATCAATGCGAGCTGTGGCAAGAAGGTTTGCTGTGTCTGTCAGCGTAGTGTCCAGAGCATGGAGGCGCTACTAGGAGACAGGCCAGTACATCAGGAGACGTGGAGGAGGCCGTAGGAGGGCAACAACCCAGCAGCAGGACCGCTACCTCCGCCTTTGTGCAAGGAGGAGCACTGCCAGAGCCCTGCAAAATGACCTCCAGCAGGCCACAAATGTGCATGTGTCTGCTCAAACGGTCAGTAACAGACTCCATGAGGGTGGTATGAGGGCCCGACGTCCACAGGTGGGGGTTGTGCTTACAGCCCAACACCGTGCAGGACGTTTGGCATTTGCCAGAGAACACCAAGATTGGCAAATTCGCCACTGGCGCCCTGTGCTCTTCACAGATGAAAGCAGGTTCGCACATGAGCACATGTGACAGACGTGACAGAGTCTGGGGACGCTGTGGAGAACGTTCTGCTGCCTGCAACATCCTCCAGCATGACCGGTTTGGCGGTGGGTCAGTCATGGTGTGGGGTGGCATTTCTTTGGGGGGCCGCACAGCCCTCCATGTGCTCGCCAGAGGTAGCCTGACTGCCATTACGTACCGAGATGAGATCCTCAGACCCCTTGTGAGACTATATGCTGGTGCGGTTGGCCCTGGGTTCCTCCTAATGCAAGACAATGCTAGACCTCATGTGGCTGGAGTGTGTCAGCAGTTCCTGCAAGAGGAAGGCATTGATGCTATGGACTGGCCCGCCCGTTCCCCAGACCTGAATCCAATTGAGTACATCTGGGACATCATGTCTCGCTCCATCCACCAACGCCACGTTGCACCACAGACTGTCCAGGAGTTGGCGGATGCTTTAGTCCAGGTCTGGGAGGAGATCCCTCAGGAGACCATCCGCCACCTCATCAGGAGCATGCCCAGGCGTTGTAGGGAGGTCATACAGGCACGTGGAGGCCACACACACTACTGAGCCTCTTTTTGACTTGTTTTAAGGACATTACATCAAAGTTGGATCAGCCTGTAGTGTGGTTTTCCACTTTAATTTTGAGTGTGACTCCAAATCCAGACCTCCATGGGTTGATAAATTTGATTTCCATTGATAATTTGTGTGATTTTGTTGTCAGCACATTCAACTATGTAAAGAAAAAAGTATTTAATAAGAATATTTCATTCATTCAGATCTAGGTTTTTTTGAGCAGTGTATTTTGGTATCCTTCCCCAGATCTGTGCATCGACACAATCCTGTCTCGGAGCTCTACGGACAATTCCTTCGACCTCATGGCTTGGTTTCTGCTCTGACATGCACAGTCAACTGTGGGACGTTATATAGACAAGTGTGTGGGCCTTTCCAAATCATGTCCAATCAATTGAATTTACCACAGGTGGACTCCAATCAAGTTGTAGAAACATCTCAAGGATGATCAATGGAAACAGGATGCACCTGAGTTCATTTTCGAGTTTCATAGCAAAGGGTCTGAATACTCATGTAAATAACGTATATGTTTTTTTTCAAATACATTTGCACAAAAATATATATATATTGTCATTATAGCGTATTGTGTGTAGATAGATGAGAATAAAAAAAGATTTAATACATTTTAGAATAAGGCTGTAACGTAACAAAATGTATAAAAAGTAAAGGGGTCTGAATACTTTCTGAATTCACTGTAACAGGTTTTCCCGTTCTATTCTGACCGCGCCTGTCTCTGGTCGATGGTCAGAGTCGGACCGAAGTGGAACAGGAAATATCTGTTGATTGTAGCGATGTGCCAAGCCATCCACAACAGGAAGCAGAGGAAATGACTGAAATGACAGGGCTGGCTGACAGTAGAGGCCCCTCGGAGACTGCGAACCAAGCCCTGCTTCTGCTGACCCCACGACCCCCAGGGAGAGACCGGGTCGGACCGCCACACATCAAAGAAATGGCCCGTCGGCCAGACAGGAAGCAGCTTTCACAGTGCTACCCACCCCAGCACCCTAGCTCAGGCTTAGGGCCAGGCCCAGCCATCCACCCCTATCGTTGGGCACCCAGCCTTCTCAGAGGCTCTGCCAGCCTTGGTTCAGGTCAGCTAGCCGCACCTCATCTGTCTACAGGCTACAGGCTGATCCATGCCACTAACAGCTCTGATGAGAATCTTTATTTTGTTGTTCAACAGAGCTGCAGAAGAGAACAGGGTTCTGACGTACAGATGTACTATCTTAATTTGATCACTGTTGGTCGCAGAGAACGTTGTAGGGTATTCAAGGCTTAAAAAGGCTTCTAAAGTTTGTAATTTCCACTTATATTTGTCCTGTTACACACAAATGTTTTTTTTCTCATATCCCAACACCTTCTGAGAGACACGCAGGGTCATGGCCAGCTAGAGCAGCTAGAGTTCAATGCCTTGCTCAAGGGCACTTTCACCTTGTCGGCTCCAATATTCACTCTCTAACCTCGAGGCTACCTGCCACCCTATTAAACTGACAGATTTGATTTGCCCTTACAAAAAAAAAGCTAATTCATTATAATCCACATAATAATTCAAACTTTCTGTTGCTCTAGGATGATTTCCTGCTGTGAGAACCTGGTCAAATTAAGATATCACACTTGTAGAACAAACCCTAGTCCTGGCACATTCCAGAAGACCAGTACACCAGCAGCTTGTGTTGTCTGGAACCAGGTGCCCAGAGCAACCGAGTTCTCCTGAGATCAGGGTTAGGGTCAAAACCGTTTCAATTTAGGATGTACACTAAAATTCCAATTCTCCAAGGCTTTTTAATGACGGAAAATTAGGAATTGGAATTTAGTTTACTTTCTAAATTGAAATGGTATTGACCCCAACCCTGATTGAGATGGGGTTTCTCTCTTTTTTTTCTAGAACGGGGACTGTGTACGAAACATGAAGAACACCTGCTCTTTCCATTAAATAAGACTGACCAGGTGAATCCAGGTGAAAGCTATGTTAAATCCACAATCAGTATACAGTAGTAGATGAAGCGGAGGAGACAGGGATTTTTTAAGCCTTGAGACAATTGAGACATGGATTGTGTATGTGTGCCATTCAGCGGGTGAATGGACAAGACATAAAATATGCCATTTAATATTAGGAAGCTGTTTCAAATGTTTGATTTGATTTTAAATGTTTGGTATACTCAGTGTGTAGTACAATAACATAGCAACGAGCAGAGCAGCCCATTCCTAATCCAGTGATATTGATTGGGCCTTTATACAAACAGTTAAAGGGCGTCATTGATGGTGCTGGTGCCAACACCAATATTCCTTATCGCGCCATCACTGGTCACCCCATGGCTAAGTGAAACAGGCCTCTCTCTCTGGATTCTCCCTTTTCTAGGGCCCGTCCCAATGGCACCTTATTCCCCATAGGGCTCTGCTCAAAAGTAGTGCACTTTATAGGGTGTGACAAAACCAATAACTGGCCTACTGATTGAGCTGCACTCGTTATGTTTTAGGGGTCTTAGGTCCCTCGTTAACTGGTCTGTACACTGGCGTACACATGGTTTATGGGGGGGCCCCCAACAATTTGTTTAAACTGTATTTATGATTATATGACAAGATTTTATGTTGATAATAATTATGTTATAAAATGTCTGATGTGTCAAATGCCTTTGTTTTAAGTTTTCTTTCTAAGTAAAATCAGGATTCTGCATCCACTGCCATTCATTCCAATTAGACTGGTTTGGATTTCTACCTGACCAAAATGGATGCCATTTTCACCCCCATTCTGGAACATCAAGGGTTTATGACATAGCCTCTCTAGTCATTTAAAAGGGATCTCTGTAGTCGCCTCCCCATATAATAACATGGAATAGGGTGCCATTTGGGACGCAACTCTAAACCGCCCAGGAACACCCTCCCAGCCTCCACTGCATCCAGCTCCCAAACAGATCAGATGTTATTAAAACAACAACCGTCTGGAACATCAGCTAATCCAGCGTGGATTAAAACAACAACCGTCTGGAACATCAGCTAATCCAGCGTGGATTAAAACAACAACCGTCTGGAACATCAGCTAATCCAGCGTGGATTAAAACAACAACCGTCTGGAACATCAGCTAATCCAGCGTGGATTAAAACAACAACCGTCTGGAACATCAGCTAATCCAGCGTGGATTAAAACAACAACCGTCTGGAACATCAGCTAATCCAGCGTGGATTAAAACAACAACCGTCTGGAACGTCAGCTAATCCAGCGTGGATTAAAACAACAACCGTCTGGAACGTCAACTAATCCAGCGTGGATTAAAACAACAACCGTCTGGAACATCAGCTAATTCAGCGTGGATTAAAACAACAACCGTCTGGAACATCAGCTAATCCAGCGTGGATTATAACAACAACCGTCTGGAACATCAGCTAACTCAGCGTGGATTAAAACAACAACCGTCTGGAACATCAGCTAATCCAGCGTGGATTAAAACAACAACCGTCTGGAACATCAGCTAACCCAGCGTGGATTAAAACAACAACCGTCTGGAACATCAGCTAACCCAGCGTGGATTATAACAACCGTCTGTAACATCAGCTAATCCAGCGTGGATTAAAACAACAACCGTCTGTAACATCAGCTAATCCAGCGTGGATTAAAACAACAACCGTCTGGAACATCAGCTAATCCAGCGTGGATTAAAACAACAACCGTCTGGAACATCAGCTAATCCAGCGTGGATTAAAACAACAACCGTCTGTAACATCAGCTAATCCAGCGTGGATTATAACATCAACCGTCTGGAACATCAGCTAATCCAGCGTGGATTAAAACAACAACCGTCTGTAACATCAGCTAATCCAGCGTGGATTAAAACAACAACCGTCTGTAACATCAGCTAATCCAGCGTGGATTAAAACAACAACCGTCTGGAACATCAGCTAATCCAGCATGGATTAAAACAACAACCGTCTGGAACATCAGCTAATCCAGCGTGGATTAAAACAACAACCGTCTGGAACATCAGCTAATCCAGCGTGGATTAAAACAACAACCGTCTGGAACATCAGCTAACCCAGCGTGGATTAAAACAACAACCGTCTGGAACATCAGCTAACCCAGCGTGGATTAAAACAACAACCGTCTGGAACATCAGCTAATCCAGCGTGGATTAAAACAACAACCGTCTGGAACATCAGCTAATCCAGCGTGGATTAAAACAACAACCGTCTGGAACATCAGCTAACCCAGCGTGGATTAAAACAACAACCGTCTGGAACATCAGCTAATCCAGCGTGGATTAAAACAACAACCGTCTGTAACATCAGCTAACCCAGCGTGGATTAAAACAACAACCGTCTGGAACGTCAGCTAATCCAGCGTGGATTAAAACATCAACCGTCTGGAACGTCAGCTAATCCAGCGTGGATTAAAACAACAACCGTCTGGAACATCAACTAATCCAGCGTGGATTTCTACTAACACCACCCTACAGTGTAGACACCCGCTAACACCACCCTACAGTGTAGACACCACCTAACACCACCCTACAGTGTAGACACCACCTAACACCACCCTACAGTGTAGACACCACCTAACACCACCCTACAGTGTAGACACCACCTAACACCACCCTACAGTCAGACACCACCCTACAGTCAGACACCACCCTACAGTGTAGACACCACCCTACAGCACAGACACCCGCCTAACACCACCCTATAGTGTAGACACCACCCTAAAGCGCAGACACCACCCTACAGGCAGACACCACCCTAACACCACCCTACAGTCAGACACCACCCCACCTGAAAGGACCATTCTCTAGTACACACATTTGTTTTTATTGATTCCCATTCAAAACCCTGTTTTCCCTAACCCGTAACTATAACCCTACCCTTAACCCTAATCCCAAACCTTACCCTAACCCATAACTATAACCCTACCCTTAACCCTAATCCCAAACCTTACCCTAACCCGTAACTATAACCCTACCCTTAACCCTAATCCCAAACCTTACCCTAACCCGTAACTATAACCCTACCCTTAACCCTAATCCCAAACCTTACCCTAACCCGTAACTATAACCCTACCCTTAACCCTAATCCCAAACCTTACCCTAACCTGTAACTATAACCCTACCCTTAACCCTAATCCCTAATCCCAAACCCCTAACACTAAACCTTACCCTAACCCGTAACTATAACCCTACCCTTAACCCTAATCCCTAATCCCAAACCCCTAACACTAAACCTTAACCTAATTCTAACCCTAATCCTAATCCTTAACCTAACCCGTAAGCCTAAAATAGCCTTTTTCCTTGTGGGGACCACCTGTCCGTATTGTCTTTGTTTTATTATCCTTGTGAAGATTTCTGGTCCCCACATGGATAGTAAAACCAAAAACACACACCAATACACACATACCAACACACACACACACACACACACACACAGAGTAACACACACACACAGAGTAACACACACACAGAGTAACACACACACGGAGTAACACACACACGGAATAACACACACACAGAGTAACACACACACAGAGTAACACACACACAGAGTAACACACACACAGAGTAACACACACACAGAGTAACACACACAGCATGCTAGCAGATACCCATAGACTTCCAGCATTGGCTCGCGAAATTACTTCCTTCATACTGGACACAGAGACATAAAAATGGTATATAACACAGTATTAGCTATGGCAAAATGTATAGAATTGTAGGAAATTTGCAAAAGTTTCTCTCAGCTCCCTGGTAAAATGTGTAGAATTGCAGGAAATTTACTATTTGCGTTGACCCCCCCTCCCCCCCTTTTTTTTCACTGCTGCTACTCGCTGTTTATTATCTATGCATAGTCACTTTACCCCTACCTACATGTACAAATTACCTCAATTACCTCGATTAGCCTGTACCCCCAACGCATTAGTCTCCACATTGACTCTGTACCGTAACACCCTGTATATAGCCTCCACATTGACTCTGTACCGTAACACCCTGTATATAGCCTCCACATTGACTCTGTACCGGTACCCCCTGTATATAGCCTCTACATTGACTCTGTACCGTAACACCTTGTATATAGCCTCCACATTGACTCTGTACCGTAACACCCTGTATATAGCCTCCACATTGACTCTGTACCGGTGCCCCCTGTATATAGCCTCCACATTGACTCTGTACCGGTGCCCCCTGTATATAGCCTCCACATTGACTCTGTACCGGTACCCCCTGTATATAGCCTCGTTATTGTTATTTAATTGTGTTACTTTTTTAAACTTTTGTTTATTTAGTAAATACATTTTTAACTCTTATTTTTCTTAAAACTGCATTGTTGGTCAAGGGCTTGTAAGTCAGCATTTCACGGTAAGGTCTACACCTGTTGTATTCGGCGTTTCACGGTAAGGTCTACACCTGTTGTATTCGGCGTTTCACGGTAAGGTCTACACCTGTTGTATTCAGCGCATGCGACAAATAAAATTAGATTTGATTAGATTTTGACAAGTTGAGTTTAGTTGATGTCTACAGACTATCTTCACATTCAACTATGTATCATCTGATGGTCGTTGCCTGGGGAGAGAGAGAGGAGAGAGACAGAGAGACAGAGAGAGAGACAGAGAGAGAACGACATTACAGCACCAAGGTAGGTTAATTCACCAACACACAGTTTTAGTCTTTCTATAAATAATGGGGCCACCGTGAGACATTGGGATAAACATTTTGAAATGGTTTGAAACCAAAATAAAAAGGATTTTCATGCAGTTCCACATGTTTACATAAAGGAATAAAAGTGAATATATGCAAATTGGCCCATAACTCCACCTATATACTAACATAGGCCTAGGACTTTACATCCTTTAACCAAGGTTCTTACAGACATTGGCAAGTTAAATGACTTTCGGTGACTTTTTCAAGCACTTAAAATAAAAATAAAAATATATAAGTAGGCCATTACCCATCTCCACAGAGGAACGCTGTCTCTGTCAGAGTGACCATCGGGTTCTTGGTCACCTTCAATGCTCCAGAAATGTTTTAGTACCCTTCCCCAGATCTGTGCCTCGACACAATCCTGTCTCGGAGCTCTAGGGACAATTCCTTGGATCTCATGTCTTGGTTTTTGCTCTGACATGCACTGTCAACTGTGGGACGTTATATACACAGGTGTGTGCCTTTCCAAATCATGTCCAATCAATTGAATTTACCACAGGTGGACTGCAATCAAGTTGTAGAAACATCTCAAGGATGATCAATGGAAACAGGTTGCACCTGAGCTCAATTTCGAGTCTCATAGCAAAGCGTCTGAACACTTATGTAAATAAGGTATTTTTATTTTTTGTACATTTGCAACATTTCTAAAAACCTGTTTTTTCTTTGTCATTATAGGGTATTGTGATGTCATGATGGGGTATTGTGATGTCATGATGGGGTATTGTGATGTCATTATTGGGTATTGTGTGTAGATTGATGAGATTTAAAAAAAATAAAAAATTAGAATAAGGCTGTAAACGTAACAAAATGTGGAAAAATTAAAGAGGTTTGAATACTTTCCCGAATTCACAAGTTTATTTAAAACCTATGATTAACCCTTTATCATGGTTGGTGTCTTGATGGATTCGTCCAAAATCGTGTGTCATAAAACGTTCCTCTTCTGTCCTTGCATTTATGTCAGTGTAAGTTGTCGTTAGATCATATATTAATCATTAATCAGTTAAATTAGACATGGAACTGGAACCCTGTTAGAATCCTGGATTTAGCTGTCGGACAGTTTTTTGTATAAAGATCGCAGAAATTCATTGAAACATAACATTTCGTGTCTAGTTACGTTACAGGATGAAAACAGTTTATGGCACACAAATATAAAATTTATGTATTGCAAAATCGAATAATTATAGCTGAACAAAAGGGAAAGGAAAAGGGACCTTTGGCTCTCCCGAGTCCGTACGGGAGTTGCAGCGATGAGACTAGACTGTAACTACCAATTGGATACCATGAAATTGGGGAGAAAAAGGGGCATGTGGTGCTGCTCCTGAACGTGTGTCAGCCTCCACCACGGGGGCATGTGCTGCTGCTCCTGAACGTGTGTCAGCCTCCACCACGGGGGCATGTGGTGCTGCTCCTGAACGTGTGTCAGCCTCCACCACGGGGGCATGTGGTGCTGCTCCTGAACGTGTGTCAGCCTCCACCACGGGGGCATGTGGTGCTGCTCCTGAACGTGTGTCAGCCTCCACCACGGGGGCATGTGGTGCTGCTCCTGAACGTGTGTCAGCCTCCACCACGGGGGCATGTGGTGCTGCTCCTGAACGTGTGTCAGCCTCCACCACGGGGGCATGTGGTGCTGCTCCTGAACGTGTGTCAGCCTCCACCACGGGGGCATGTGGTGCTGCTCCTGAACGTGTGTCAGCCTCCACCACGGGGGCATGTGGTGCTGCTTCAGTAGTTTTACCATACCATCATTTGACAAAATGTTCAATATAATATATTACCGAATGTAATGTGGGTGCAAAATGGTTGTTACAGTCTAATGATATGGAAATGCTTGAATTGAATGTACTAGTTACTGGTAATTTTCCACAGATGTCCAGTAACCCCACAAAGGAGTGATTTGTGATTGGTCCTTATCTCTGGGCACTAAAAGCCAGCCAGGTTGAATTCTTGTCCCGTCTGTTTAGGCTCTAAAGATCACTCTCCTATCTCAGACAAATAGGCTGTGAAGAACTGGTTCGAATCTGTGCTCGTTTGTACAATACTTCAAGGGAGTAGAGCGAATTACCCCGTATCTCTTTGGTTAGCTTGCCTCCCCCAGAGCAGGGGTCAACAGCTCGTTGTGTAGGTGGAGTAAATAAAGACTGTGCGATTTGTAAAATCTTGACGTTTTGCTCGCCGGTTGAATCCGGAGGAGACGAAATTGCTTGAATAAACTTCTCATTAACAGTCAAATTAGTTCTGCCTGATTCTTGGAAGGAGTTTCCCCCCCCCCAACAGTAACACGGTACTGTTGTCCTGCAACAAGGAAAATATGTTTGTCCGCTAATGTTAGTTGGAAGGTTAGTAGCTCCTCCTTTCTCTTCATCTCTGTGACCTTTACTTGAATATCACCCACCATCTATTCTGTGCATAATGTTTCCAGGGGTACGTTCAGTTTGACAGAACGGTGTGCAACCTTTAATTCCAAACAGTACTCTTACTGAACGACCAGCTGAAGAACGGTGTGATCTTCCTTCTTGTAAGTCTGCCACGCCCTCTCCTGAACTCTGAGTGTGCAGACCTGTATGCAAGTCTACATCAATCTGACTGTGGTTGACCTTTACATGCCTGAAGCCCTCCTGTGGGAGACTTGCATACGCTCTCCACTCATCACTTACCACCATACTCTGACTCTTCACATGCTTATTGATGATAGGAACCAGGGTCAGCTTGTTCATGCTTATTGATGATAGGAACCAGGGTCAGCTTGTTCATGCTTATTGATGATAGGAACCAGGGTCTCCTTGTTCATGCTTATTGATGATAGGAACCAGGGTCTCCTTGTTCATGCTTATTGATGATAGGAACCAGGGTCTCCTTGTTCATGCTTATTGATGATAGGAACCAGGGTCAGCTTGTTCATGCTTATTGATGATAGGAACCAGGGTCTCCTTGTTCATGCTTATTGATGATAGGAACCAGGGTCAGCTTGTTCATCCTCTTCACAAGCTGTAGTTGCCCCGGATCTCCCACATCCAAACAGTCTTTCTCCTTCAGGTATTGCCAATACGTCCTCTGACGTAGTGGAATTAAATAGTGTCAAAGTATCATTAGTGAACAAGGAATCAACCTACCATTGAAAGAGGCATTCTGCAATTCAAAACAGTTACAAAGTGTGAACCCCGCCTCAGTTTTGGTAAACAGCTGAGGGATGGAGCTGGAGAAATGTAACCACTCTCAAATTCCTGGGTAGAACTAAGGATGCAATGACTGACCATCCCTGAGATCGCAATTATAGTTTTAACCATGTTGTGAGGCTATACAGCTTGTAAGCTATACAGTTTGAGGCTATAAGGCTATACAGTTTGAGGCTATACAGTTTGAGGCTATACAATGTTGTTTACAAACAATAGAGAAAAACAAGATTCTATTTTAGGTTCTGACAACCATGTCAACAAATTCAAACAGAAAAAACGGTTTATTTCAGTCAGACTTCATATTCATTTGATGAGAATTGACATTCCAACCTGTCTCTTTTGTAGTTGCCCTTATGATATGATCAGGATGTGGTGTTGGTGCTGTTCAACACTTATCCAATCGGTTTTGAGATCTGATAATCTGCGCAACGCAAGACGAGAAGTAGGCCAATAACATTTGTTGTTAACTTTTTTTTAAACATTTTTACATTTGTCAAATCCTTTCGGGCTAAATTCAAACTAAACTTGGTACAGTTACTATTTCCAAATCAAGTTTATTTTATATAGCCCTGCGTACATCAGCTAATATCTCAAAGTGCTGTACAGAAACCCAACCTAAACAGCAAGCAATGCAGGTGTAGAAGCCTGTTTCTAATAAAGGGCTACAAAAGGTAAGTAAATAGCCTCATTCAGTGGAGGCTGGTGAGGGGAGGACGGCTCATGATAATGGTTGGAACGGAGCGACATCAAACCATCTGATTGATGTATTTAATAGTCCCATTCCACTCATTACCCTCTAGCCATTATCACCTCCAACCTCCTGTGGCCACATTAGACTGGAAAATAAAAGGTAATTTCATCCTACCTTCTGTGGCCACATCAGACTGGAAAATAAAAGGTCATTTCATCTGAAAGATTAGTGGAATCTGTGTTAGTAGCTGGACAGGTAGAATGACTGACAGTGAAGGTGAACAGGTGGTCACGTGTCAGGTGACAGAGGAATGGATGAGGCTGAGGCAGGAATTCCTTTAACCATAAAGTGGTATAGCAAAGGAAACAAAATAACATGTATCCAATCAAATTCATAATCACAAAGATCAAATCATAACAAGCATTCATGATTAACATAATTTGGGAATTCAACAATACAGTTCATTAAGAAGTCAATAGTAATCACCCGTGAGTCATTTAGGCTCGTAACTATTTAAAATAAATCATGAAAAAATACAAACAGTGAATGGTTATTCAATCTATAAGCAAACAATGACGTTTCTCATTTCACCCTTTCAATTGTCTTCATGTGTACATGTAATTAATTTCATTACATATTAACCATATTGATTGCATAATTGGCCTATGATGATCTGTAGGGCCGTGATCATTGACAATTCACATTACACAATATGTTTGAAGCGTGCGCTCCAAGCTTCACTCCGCGATAATAACTATAAACAATAACTGATGGCCCACTCTCCCGATCGCATCAGATAGTTCAGATGAAAGGTAACAGAGTCGGTGGACTTACGTGGATTCATGGACGCACAGAACTTCTGGAGCAGACGAAGTTAAGGAAGAGAAAGCAGCGAGATCAGGCGATGGCGTTTTCCTCATTTTATGTGGATGAGATCTGTCGGGTCATTGCAACCTGACCTAATTAAAGCTCTCCTGGCCCAGCTGAGTAAGTGGCCATGAATTAAAGGATTATTCCACCAACTCCATGGGCCTTTTCTACACATTACATTTACATTTACATTTACATTTAAGTCATTTAGCAGACGCTCTTATCCAGAGCGCATACACATCCTACCTCCTGTGGCCACATTAGACTGGAAGATAGAAAGTCATTTCATCCTACTACTGCCACTTATCCACTAGGTTACTGCCACTTATCCACTAGGTTAATACCACTTATCCACTAGGTTACTGCCAATTATCCACTAGGTTAATGCCACTTATCCACTAGGTTACTGCCACTTATCCACTAGGTTACTGTCACTTATCCACTAGGTTACTGCCACATATCCACTAGGTTAATGCCACTTATCCACTAGGTTACTGCCACTTATCCACTAGGTTACTGCCACATATCCACTAGGTTACTGCCACATATCCACTAGGTTACTGCCACTTATCCACTAGGTTACTGCCACTTATCCACTAGGTTACTGCCACTTATCCACTAGGTTACTGCCACATATCCACTAGGTTACTGCCACTTATCCACTAGGTTACTGCCACATATCCACTAGGTTACTGCCACTTATCCACTAGGTTACTGCCACTTATCCACTAGGTTACTGCCACTTATCCACTAGGTTACTGACACTTATCCAGTAGGTTACTGCCACTTATCCACTAGGTTACTGCCACTTATCCACTAGGTTACTGCCACATATCCACTAGGTTACTGCCACTTATCCACTAGGTTACTGCCACTTATCCACTAGGTTACTGCCACTTATCCACTAGGTTACAGCCACTTATCCACTAGGTTACTGCCACTTATCCACTAGGTTACTGCCACTTATCCACTAGGTTACTGCCACTTATCCACTAGGTTACTGCCACTTATCCACTAGGTTACTGCCACTTATCCACTAGGTTACTGCCACATATCCACTAGGTTACTGCCACTTATCCACTAGGTTACTGCCACTTATCCACTAGGTTACTGCCACATATCCACTAGGTTACTGCCACTTATCCACTAGGTTACTGCCACTTATCCACTAGGTTACTGCCACATATCCACTAGGTTACTGCCACTTATCCACTAGGTTACTGCCACTTATCCACTAGGTTACTGCCACTTATCCACTAGGTTACAGCCACTTATCCACTAGGTTACTGCCACTTATCCACTAGGTTACTGCCACTTATCCACTAGGTTACTGCCACTTATCCACTAGGTTACTGCCACTTATCCACTAGGTTACTGCCACTTATCCACTAGGTTACTGCCACATATCCACTAGGTTACTGCCACTTATCCACTAGGTTACTGCCACATATCCACTAGGTTACTGCCACTTATCCACTAGGTTACTGCCACTTATCCACTAGGTTACTGCCACTTATCCACTAGGTTACTGCCACTTATCCACTAGGTTACTGCCACATATCCACTAGGTTACTGCCACTTATCCACTAGGTTACTGCCACTTATCCACTAGGTTACTGCCACTTATCCACTAGGTTACTGCCACTTATCCACTAGGTTACTGCCACTTATCCACTAGGTTACTGACACTTATCCAGTAGGTTACTGCCACTTATCCACTAGGTTACTGCCACTTATCCACTAGGTTACTGCCACTTATCCACTAGGTTACTGCCACTTATCCACTAGGTTACTGCCACTTATCCACTAGGTTACTGTCACTTATCCACTAGGTTACTGCCACTTATCCACTAGGTTACTGCCACTTATCCACTAGGTTACTGTCACTTATCCACTAGGTTACTGCCACTTATCCACTAGGTTACTGCCACTTATCCACTAGGTTACTGCCATTTGGGACGGGATTCGAAGGCAGCATCACGTGATAACGCATTCACGTTCCACTGAGTGCAAGACATTTGTAGCCAAATCACAGAGTTTCTAAATCCAGATGTGCAACATCAGAGACTTCCTGGAACGCTTGTGAAACAGTCCAAGCGGACCAGGCCCGTGGTTTGGGGTTTGACAAGTCAATGAGAGAAGTGAAGAATTCTTCCTTAGCTGTTCATTTTCTCCTAATCTAAAGGCACAACCTAGTTTGGAGTCAATGTCTTCAGTAGTTGAACATGTTATTACTACAACCTTGTGAAAGTGACAAACTGATACGTTTTCATTTTTGTGAAGAAAAAAAAAACGACTTTATATCGGAGTGCCTTCGATTTGACGGCCTGCACATGCGCAGTTCGGCACGAGACGACCGTTAGACCCGATGACATGTTTCTGTGCATGATCTTCGTTAGCCAACGTCGCCATGCCATCGCCTACAAGCGTAATCAGGGATTTCTATTGGATAAGCAGTCTCTGCCTATCTTCATACTGTACTGTCTTTGGCCACATTGTAGCTACAGTAGCAATGTGAGCAACTACTGCCAGCAACGTTTCCCAAAATGGAACTATCTGACATGAATAACACGTAAACAAGTATGAGAATCAATAAATCACATTTATTTATAAAGTCCTTTTTACATCAGCAGATTTCACAAAGTGCTTATACAGAAACCCAGCCTAAAACCCCAAAACGGCAAGCAGTGCAGGTGTAGAAGCACGGTGGCTAGGAAAAACTCCCTAGAAAGGCAGGAACCTAGGAAGAAACCTAGAGAGGAACCAGGCTCTGAGGGGTGGCCAGTCCTCTTCTGGCTGTGCCGGGTGGAGATTATAAGAGTACATGGCCATTAAGGTTATAGAGGGTGCAACAGGTCAGCACCTCAAGAGTAAATGCCAGTTGGCTTTTCATAGCAGAGCATTCAGAGTTAGAGACAGCAGGTGCGGTAGAGAGAGAGAGAGAGAGAGTCGAAAACAGCAGGTCCGGGAAAAGGTAGCACGTCCGGTGAACAGGTCAGGGTTCCATAGCCGTAGGCAGAACAGTTGAAACTGGAGCAGCAGCACGGCCAGGTGGTCTGGGGACAGCGAGGAGTCATCCGGCCAGGTAGTCCTGAGACATGGTCTTAGGGCTCAGGTCCTCTGAGAGGGGAGGGAGAGTGAGAGAGAGAATTAGAGGGAGCATACTTAAATTCACACGGGACACCGGATGAGACAGGAGAATTACACCAGATATAACTGACTGACCTTAGCCCCCCGACACATACACTATTCCAGCATAGATACTGGAGGCAGAGACGGGGAACGCAGGGGGGGGGGGGGGGGTGGTTCGGGGGACACCGTGGCTCTGTCCGACAATACCCCCGGACAGGGCCAACCAGGCAGGATATATAACCCCACTCACTTTGACAAAGCACAGCCCCCACACCACTAGAGGGATATCAACAGACCACAAACTTACTATCCTGAGATAAGGCTGATTATAGCCCACAAAGATTTCCTCCGCCACACAAGACAGGAAGATCACGTCAGTGACTCAACCCACTCGAGTGACTCACCCTTCCTAGGGACGGCATAGAAGAGCACCAGGAAGCCAGTGACTCAGCCCCCCCCCCCCCGTAATAGGGTCAGAGGTAGAGAATCCCAGTGGAGAGAGGGGAGCCAGCAAGGGACAGCAAGGGCGGTTCGTCGCTCCAGTGCCTTGCCGAGTCCTTTAAAACACAGCCATTGTAGAAAATAATTCCCAAGTGAGGGACATCTCAAGGAGATTAACCTCCAACATTCATAAACTTGTTCAGTACATGAGTGCAAATGTAGTTATGACAGCCATGTTATTTGATGTAACAGTTTAACTTTAGTCCGTCCCCTCGCCCCGACCCAGGCGCGAACCAGGGACCCTCTGCACACAGACAACAGTCACCCACGAAGCATCGTTACCCATCGCTCCACAAAAGCCACGGCCCTTGCAGAGCAAGGGGAACCACTACTTCAAGGTTTCAGAGCAAGTAACGTCACCGACTGAAAGGCTGCTAGCGCACACCACCGCTAACTAGATAGCCATTTCACATCGGTTACATTGACAGGACAGGAGTTTACAGGTTTTTGTACCAGCCCTCCACTAACACCTAATTGTGGTTTAAATTGAAGACTTGAACACAGTTCAATCCCCTGGGACAGAAATCACATCTGTATTCTAGAATGAGCTTCATAAGTTACAAAGTCCTGACAAATCTGCATGATAAACAATAACATGGATCAATCTATTCTATCTAACATGGTGATGTTGCCCTGAGTAATATCCTGGGATGTGGTGATTAACCTGGTGGCCGGGAGGCTCTGCGGGGTGGGATGTAGCCTGGTTGACGCGACCCATGTGACTACACAACGAGCTGTGGCACACTCCTGAGTAATATCCTGGGATACGGTGATTAACCTGGTGCCCGGGAGGCTCTGCGGGGTGGGATGTAGCCTGGTTGACGTGACCAATGTGACTACACAACGAGCTGTGGCACACTCCTGAGTAATATCCTGGGATACGGTGATTAACCTGGTGGCCGGGAGGCTCTGCGGGGTGGGATGTAGCCTGGTTGACGCGACCCATGTGACTACACAACGAGCTGTGGCACACTGGTCTGGCATCTCAGGCTTGTAGGAGGAGAATGTGGCTAGCAAAACTTTTAGGGAATTTGAGTGACTTTTTTGATTGGTTCTCATATGCACGCTTCCTTGTCAATATGCTACACCCCTACTAGAGAGGTAAAACAAGCCAAGCTAAAGTTAGCCTAGCTAACTAAAACTGTGGGGAGATAAACTCTGTGATGGTGTCACGCCCTGACCTTAGAGATCCTTTTTATGTCTCTCACCACCAAAGGACCAAGCAGCGTGGTGTAATGGACTAGAGAGGTAAACAAGCCAAGCTAAAGTTAGGCTAGCTGGCTAGTTAGCCTAGCGAACTAAAACTGTGGGGAGATAAACTCTGTGATGGAGCTTTCTGAAGTACTTTTATTGGATTAAACAAGGGGAACCCCAGACATAGCATGTTCTTATGCAAGAACTACTAGCATAATAATCAAATGTGCTTCAATATCTTTATATTGTTACCAATTATACATTTATTCTGAATGAGGATGGGAATTAAGAATCTATAGTCTACGTTTTATCACAGTCAGCATTCTAACAACAGTTCTGTTTCACTAGCACCAGGATGGAATATGTTCTGTGATTCACATCAGTCACTGGCTTCATTAATAAGTGCATTGTCAACGTCATCACCGCAGTGACTTTACGTTCATATCCCAACCAGACACCAGGGATCACAGGCAACATCCGCACTGACCTACAGGCTAGAGCTGATGCTTTCAAAGAACTGGACACTAATCTGGACGCTTATAAGAAATCCCCCTCTGCCCTCTGACGAACCATCAAACAGGCAAAGATCGAATCCTACTACACAGCTCTGACGCTCGTCGGGATGTGGCAAGACTTGCAAACTGTCACGGATAACAAAGAGAAACCCAGCCACGAGATGCCTAGTGACGCAAGCCTACCAAACGAACGAAAGGCCTTCTATGCTCATGTCGAGGCAAGCAACACTGAAACATGCATGAGAGCACCAGCTGTTCTGGACAACTGTGTGATCACGCTCTCCGTAGCCAATGTGAGTAAAACCTTTAAACAGGTTAACATTCACAAGAATGTAGGGCCAGATGGATTACCAAGACTCGTACTCAGAGCATGCGCTGACCAGCTGGCAAGTGTCTTCACTGACATTTTCAACCTCTGTAGGGGAGCTATGGAAAGCCACAGGGGCAGTTAGGTATGATTCCTTTGGGTTTCCATAAAAAACGTGAACGAACGCTTCTGAACTTTGCCTCATGCCTCACCACTACAGAGTTTAGTTAGCTTCCTAGCTAGCTGTAAAACAATTAGTGTTATTAGCCTATTTAGCTAGCTCAAACAAGGTAATCTTCCACTGCCACTATGGATATCAGAAATTGTCTTCGCCAAAGTACCCAGACAAAGCCAAAGGATAAGGGGGCAACCTGGCTGCTGTGTCAGTGGTTGTTAGAAGTTGTGTCAGTAATTGTGAAGTTCCTCTCTGACATCGAATGCACGACGTTCGTACAACACAGAAGTAAGACTCTACAGGGCTGCTGAAGGCGGTGACTGACCCCGGCTTTAAGTTTTACAGCCACCATGGTGCACAGAATCCTAAAGTCTTCTCCATCCTCCAAACAAATTACTCCAGGCAAAACCAACAGATCTTTACACTGGAGTCAAAGTGTTCCGCAGTGCGTTGGAGTGCGTTGAGAAGCTGAGGTGTGACAGCGAGTGTCATTTGGGTACAGTGCAGTAGCAGTGGCACTGACACACCACCAGCTCCAAGCAAACAACAAATCTCCAGCAATGTGTGATGGACAGCACAGTAGGCCAGCAGGACAAGAGGAGAAGAGACTGAGTGTAAAAGACTGTTCTTGGATGCTGTCATTGGTTGAATGTCAGAACGATTCAGCGAATGCAACAGCCAACCGGTGGAGGCCGTGTGTACCTTTGAACCAGAGAGCCATGACTTTGTCGAAGTGAAAAAGGGGAAACCACTGTTGGATCTAAGCAAAACAGATCTGGTGGAAACTGAGTTTAGTGTTTTGCAGACTGAAATCGCCCGCTCCGGCTCCAATGAAGACAAATGGACCCTACTTGATATCCTGCAATGATTCTCTGGACCTCTCTCCGCAAACCGATCCCCACTGCACTGACTCATGTACTGACTCATGTATTTACTTTTGGGGCGTCCACAGCTACATGCGAGAACTAATTTTCCACTTTGACAAATGTGTTCAGACAGCACAGAAGAAGCATTCTACACCCAAGGAAATAAACAATCTAGCTGGTTTTGATTCCAAATGTTGGTGGTAGAGCCATTGGTGTCATTTCAGCAAAAACCTATGGTATGGAGTGGCTGTGCTACTCAGTTCCTCATTTTATATTTGGATACCCCCCCCCGCTGCCAAATACGCTTTTGGTTGCGCCTGTTCCCCACTCCCCAGAGACAGCCGGCCCACAGCTTGTAAGGAGAATGGAGCAATGGAGCAATTTCTTCTCTCTTTCCCTTTTTTGCACTATGTTCTCTTTGTCTTTGTGGTGTTTACTGAGGAGAGGTGTAAATGTTTGGACATTTTAAAACAAGTATAATTTCATGAACTTTTCAGAAATGTATTGCTATGTTGTTGAGTAACTAGCAAAATACAGGTGATGAGATAATATTGTGTAAAAATGGAGGGGCTAACACCACCCTAATAACAGTAGCTAGTGCCCTTAATGGAGGGGCTAACACCACCCTAATAACAGTAGCTAGTGCCCTTAATGGAGGGGCTAACACCACCCTAGTAACAGTAGCTAGTGCCCTTAATGGAGGGGCTAACACCACCCTAGTAACAGTAGCTAGTGCCCTTAATGGAGGGGCTAACACCACCCTAATAACAGTAGCTAGTGCCCTTAATGGAGGGGCTAACACCACCCTAATAACAGTAGCTAGTGCCCTTAATGGAGGGGCTAACACCACCCTAGTAACAGTAGCTTAATGGAGGGGCTAACACCACCCTAGTAACAGTAGCTTAATGGAGGGGCTAACACCACCCTAGTAACAGTAGCTTAATGGAGGGGCTAACACCACCCTAGTAACAGTAGCTTAATGGAGGGGCTAACACCACCCTAGTAACAGTAGCTAGTGTCCTTAATGGAGAGGCTAACATCACCCTAGTAACAGTAGCTTAATGGAAGGGCTAACATCACCCTAGTAACAGTAGTTTAATGGAGGGGCTAACACCACCCTAATAACAGTAGCTAGTGTCCTTAATGGAGGGGCTAACACCACCCTAGTAACAGTAGCTAGTGTCCTTAATGGAGGGGCTAACACCACCCTAGTAACAGTAGCTAGTGCCCTTAATGGAGGGGCTAACACCACCCTAGTAACAGTAGCTAGTGCCCTTAATGGAGGGGCTAACACCACCCTAGTAACAGTAGCTAGTGCCCTTAATGGAGGGGCTAACACCACCCTAGTAACAGTAGCTAGTGCCCTTAATGGAGGGGCTAACACCACCCTAGTAACAGTAGCTAGTGTCCTTAATGGAGGGGCTAACACCACCCTAGTAACAGTAGCTAGTGTCCTTAATGGAGGGGCTAACACCACCCTAATAACAGTAGCTAGTGCCCTTAATGGAGGGGCTAACACCACCCTAGTAACAGTAGCTAGTGTCCTTAATGGAGGGGCTAACACCACCCTAGTAACAGTAGCTAGTGTCCTTAATGGAGGGGCTAACACCACCCTAGTAACAGTAGCTAGTGTCCTTAATGGAGGGGCTAACACCACCCTAGTAACAGTAGCTAGTGCCCTTAATGGAGGGGCTAACACCACCCTAGTAACAGTAGCTAGTGCCCTTAATGGAGGGGCTAACACCACCCTAGTAACAGTAGCTAGTGTCCTTAATGGAGGGGCTAACACCACCCTAGTAACAGTAGCTAGTGCCCTTAATGGAGGGGCTAACACCACCCTAGTAACAGTAGCTAGTGCCCTTAATGGAGGGGCTAACACCACCCTAGTAACAGTAGCTAGTGCCCTTAATGGAGAGGCTAACATCACCCCAGTAACAGTAGCTTAATGGAGGGGCTAACACCACCCTAGTAACAGTAGCTTAATGGAGGGGCTAACACCACCCTAGTAACAGTAGCTTAATGGAGGGGCTAACACCACCCTAGTAACAGTAGCTAGTGTCCTTAATGGAGAGGCTAACATCACCCTAGTAACAGTAGCTTAATGGAGGGGCTAACATCACCCTGGTAACAGTAGCTAGTGCCCTTAATGGAGGGGCTAACACCACCCTAGTAACAGTAGCTAGTGCCCTTAATGGAGGGGTTAACACCACCCTAGTAACAGTAGCTAGTGCCCTTAATGGAGGGGCTAACACCACCCTAGTAACAGTAGCTAGTGCCCTTAATGGAGTGGCTAACACCACCCTAGTAACAGTAGCTAGTGTCCTTAATGGAGGGGCTAACACCACCCTAATAACAGTAGCTAGTGCCCTTAATGGAGGGGCTAACACCACCCTAGTAACAGTAGCTAGTGTCCTTAATGGAGGGGCTAACACCACCCTAGTAACAGTAGCTAGTGTCCTTAATGGAGGGGCTAACACCACCCTAGTAACAGTAGCTAGTGTCCTTAATGGAGGGGCTAACACCACCCTAGTAACAGTAGCTAGTGCCCTTAATGGAGGGGCTAACACCACCCTAGTAACAGTAGCTAGTGCCCTTAATGGAGGGGCTAACACCACCCTAGTAACAGTAGCTAGTGTCCTTAATGGAGGGGCTAACACCACCCTAGTAACAGTAGCTAGTGTCCTTAATGGAGGGGCTAACACCACCCTAGTAACAGTAGCTAGTGCCCTTAATGGAGGGGCTAACACCACCCTAGTAACAGTAGCTAGTGCCCTTAATGGAGAGGCTAACATCACCCTAGTAACAGTAGCTTAATGGAGGGGCTAACACCACCCTAGTAACAGTAGCTTAATGGAGGGGCTAACACCACCCTAGTAACAGTAGCTTAATGGAGGGGCTAACACCACCCTAGTAACAGTAGCTTAATGGAGAGGCTAACATCACCCTAGTAACGGTAGCTTAATGGAGGGGCTAACATCACCCTAGTAACAGTAGCTTAATGGAGGGGCTAACATCACCTTAGTAACGGTAGCTTAATGGAGGGGCTAACATCATAGAGGAGAGAAGTGCAGGACATACGTTTTCTTGCAGAGAATTGTAAGTAAATTAATGAATGGCTACATAGCTAGCTAGCTAGCTAGCTAACTACACGGTACAATTCATAATAGACTGGTACTATGTAGTCAGCTAGCTAAATATAGATATTGCCAGCCAGTAAATAAACAATTTAGCTAAATAAACCAGAATCTATTTCATGTTAATAAGCTGACCCCATCATTTCTACGGTCAGACATTTTTGTCATATGATCATGGTATTTGGTCATGTGATCATGGTATTTGGTCATGTGATCATGGTATTTGGTCATGTGATCATGGTATTTGGTCATATGATCATGGTATTTGGTCATGTGATCATGGTATTTGGTCATATGATCATGGTATTTGGTCATGTGATCATGGTATTTGGTCATGTGATCATGGTATTTGGTCATGTGATCATGGTATTTGGTCATGTGATCATGGTATTTGGTCATATGATCATGGTATTTGGACATATGATCATGTGATCAAAGACAGACAATAGAGAGAGTAAGAGAGAGAGCACCACCCATGTTCAACTCTTCCTCTTCGCTGACCGTAGCCCGAGAGCTATTACAAAACAGTTGATTCAAATGATCAAAGCTTGATAATCAGTTGATTATTTGAATCCACTGTGTAGCGCTATGGAAAACCCCCAAAAATGTACCCCTTAGGGTCCCCAGGACTGAGTTTGGGAAACCCTGGGTTAGAGACACTCAGTGGAGAGAGCGAGAGAGAGAGAGAGCACTGGCCATGTTGAGGGAGGGAGAGGATGAACAGGTCATCAGGTGAGAATTTGGAATGGCGAGGAAACGATGGTGAACACACATGTGAATATTTAAGTGTAGTCCCACGACAGATGTAATATTGTTTAAGTTTTGCCAATAGAAAGTAAAGCAATGTTTGTTGTCATGTTTGTTGTAAGGGACTGAGCCACAAGTCAGGGACCAGTTGAGCACAGATGACAGGGATAGAGCCACAGAACAAATAGATGTTAAGGACACCAGTGTAGAGGCTGTACTCAACTACTCATTCAGTTCTAGTGTAGAGGCTGTACTCAACTACTCATTCAGTTCTAGTGTAGAGGCTGTACTCAACTACTCATTCAGTTCTAGTGTAGAGGCTGTACTCAACTACTCATTCAGTTCTAGTGTAGAGGCTGTACTCAACTACTCATTCAGTTCTAGTGTAGAGGCTGTAATCAACTACTCATTCAGTTCTAGTGTAGAGACTGTACTCAACTACTCATTCAGTTCTAGTGTAGAGGCTCCACTCAACTACTCATTCAGTTCTAGTGTAGAGGCTGTACTCAACTACTCATTCAGTTCTAGTATAGAGAGGCTGCACTCAACTACTCATTCAGTTCTAGTGTAGAGGCGGTACTCAACTACTCATTCAGTTCTAGTGTAGAGACTGTACTCAACTACTCATTCAGTTCTAGTGTAGAGGCTGTACTCAACTACTCATTCAGATCTAGTGTAGAGGCTGTACTCAACTACTCATTCAGTTCTAGTGTAGAGGCTGTACTCAACTACTCATTCAGTTCTAGTGTAGAGGACACACTCAACTACTCATTCAGTTCTAGTGTAGAGGCTGTACTCAACTACTCATTCAGTTCTAGTGTAGAGGCTGTACTCAACTACTCATTCAGTTCTACTGTAGAGGCTGTACTCAACTACTCATTCAGTTCTAGTGTAGAGGCCACACTCAACTACTCATTCAGTTCTAGTGTAGAGGCTACACTCAACTACTCATTCAGTTCTAGTGTAGAGGCTGTACTCAACTACTCATTCAGTTCTAGTGTAGAGGCTGTACTCAACTACTCATTCAGTTCTACTGTAGAGGCTGTACTCAACTACTCATTCAGTTCTAGTGTAGAGGCCACACTCAACTACTCATTCAGTTCTAGTGTAGAGGCTACACTCAACTACTCATTCAGTTCTAGTGTAGAGGCTGTACTCAACTACTCATTCAGTTCTAGTGTAGAGGCTGTAGAAATTCTAAGAGGACTGGCAGTAGAAGTGTGTAGCTTATTTCCCAATGTTGAATTTCTGGCCAGGTTGCTCCTTGTCATAGCCGTTTCCTCCTCTGAACCAGAAAGGAGCTTTGGTGCCCTCAGGAGGTAGGAGACGTGGCTGTGCTCATGTTGCTGTATGTCATATCCACCAGGAGAAGCTGGATTACATAGATAGGAAAAACAAACATGTCAGAATGTTATTGCTGGTAGTGACAGGTGTAAACAGGGATTTGGTGCATTGAAGTGAATTGAGACTGAAGATCTGACCCGTCTCGGTACCACTGTATGCCCATATTTGGTTATGGACTGTTATTGAATGTGTGTTTTTTACTTGATGGTGATTGGTGAATGACAGTGAGTTCATTCTTGAGCATGACATACTATACTGATTGGTTGAGCATGATGCCGTATTGAAAAGTTAGATTTTGTCTGTCACTATATTATTTTATGAATTAATGCCGTATTTAAATTGTGTAACCAACTCCTTGTAAGTTAATTGGGTATAAGAAACGTGTCATTCAAGACCATGTACTAGCCAAGTGTGGCGAAGGGGCTTTAACATTTAAATGTAGTGACATAACTAGTGTGTTGGTGACTATTACGGGTAAGAAACACAGTATAAAGTAATATATAAACATATTGGTGTTTCAGTTGTGATTGGGGTATATTGACCAAATTACCAGGACATGTTTGTATGTATTTTCCTTCATAATTCACCAGAAACAATCTTTTCAATTTAATCCCCCCACCACCCCAATAGGGGTGATGACACCGGGCCTATTGACCCTGACCCCACAACATAAAGCTATGCCCTTGCTGTGACTCTCCTCTCTGTAACTACAACAGCAGTAGTTGCGTTATAAAACGGTAATTATCCGCAATAGCATTTTGAACAACGGTCATGTATATGCTTGTGCCTCCCAGAATGCATCTCCCTCCTACTTTCCGCACAGTGGATCAGCCACCAAACACGATGAGCCAATGCCAAGAGCAGCAGCACATATTGAAACATTGTAGCAGAGTGGTTTTCTATTCTGCTTTTCTATTGGTTCAGCAGGCAACATCAAAGACGTTGTCACCAGATACCAGCGGCTGCTGAACCTAACGAAGAAGGGCTAAGATATGACGGCGGCTTTAACGAAAGGCGGATGTATCCAGGAACACGGTGGCCGCCACCGGCTCCCATTGCCGAGTTCTCCGTAGCAGACGGACAGGTGTTGCCTTTACGTAAACAACTCACAGATCTGGCAACATTATGCTCAGAAAAGATGGTGGGTGATATTCAAGGAGAGATCACAGAGATGAAGAGAAAGGAGGAGCTACTAACCTTCCAACTAAGATTAGCGGACAAACACGTTTTCCTTCCTTGTTGCAGGACAACAGTACCGTGTTACAGTCGATAATACTAGTGAAAAAAACAAACACGCCTTCGCTACTCAGTAGTTGGTAATCAGATTTCATTTATGGTGTATAACGGGTTTTGCAGGCGTTGTTCACTTGCACGCTCTGTGTAAAACATATAATTATACGTCTGAAAACCCACCAATTTGCTGACCCAACATATTTCTCGTGGAATTTTCATTCAATGTTCAGTACATTTATCTTAAACCATCCTAAACTGCTAGACAGATGAACCCTTTCATTTGAGTACTTTTTAAATAAAAATTTTAAGTTCGAATTTTTGTCGACAGACTCACTAGAATACATTGAGAGAACGGGTTCAGAAATTAGGGATCAATGAATGAAAGCCATGTAAACATTTGCAAATTCGTCTCAGTTTCAGCACCAACTGGTATATTTAAAAAAATACTCTTGATTTTGTAGATTATTAAGGGTTAGGAAAGTATTTATAAATCATTTTAAAAAACAAAGAAATAGTGCTTTGATTCATTCTGACAATTGCCTCATTCAGTTCTTTAACCCATGGCTTTATACATGTGAATAGCGGGTGAATAGCGTGTGAATAGTAGGTGAATAGCGGGTGAATACTGAACGGCTAAAGGTAGGCTGTTGAAATGCTACTGAACGGCTAAAGGTAGGCTGTTGAAATGCTACTGAACGGCTTAAGGTAGGCTGTTGAAATGCTACTGAACGGCTAAAGGTAGGCTGTTAAAATGCTACTGAACGGCTAAAGGTAGGCTGTTGAAATGCTGCTAATCGTTTTTTGAACATAAACTATAGACACTTTCTTGTTGAAAGTCAACAGACACACAGTCGACATGTTACTGATAGATAGTCCATCTGTAGATGCTCTATCCAAATAGTGTTACCACCAATGTGATTATTATGTATTATAGGCCCTCTCAAATTAACAACATCTCTCTCAATGTGAACAAGACAAAGGAGCTGATCGTGGACTATAGGAAAAGGAGGGGCGAACAGGCCCCAAATAACATTGACGGGACTGAAGTGGAGCGGGTTGAGAGTTTCAAGTTCCTTAGTGTCCACATCACCAACAAACTATCATGGTCCAAACACACCAAGACAGTCGTGAAGAGGGCACGACAACACCTTTTCCCCCTCAGGAGACTGAAAAGATTTGGCATGGGTCCCCAGATCCTCAAGAAGTTCTACAGCTGCACCATCGAGAGCATCCTGACTAGTTGCATTAGCTGGTATGGCAACCACTCAGCATCTGACTGGAAGACGCTACAGAAGATAGTACATACGGCCCAGTACATCACTGGGGCCAAGCTTCCTGCCATCCAGGACCTATATACTAGGCGGTGACAAAGGAAGGTCCAAAAATTGCCATAGACTGATTAACACAACCTGTTTACTGAGGGATTAACACAACCTGTTTACTGAGGGATTAACACAACCTGTTTACTGAGGGATTAACACAACCTGTTTACTGGGGGATTAACACAACCTGTTTACTGAGGGATTAACACAACCTGTTTACTGAGGGATTAACACAACCTGTTTACTGAGGGATTAACACAACCTGTTTACTGAAGGATTAACACAACATGTTTACTGAGGGATTAACACAACCTGTTTACTGAGGGATTAACACAACCTGTTTACTGAGGGATTAACACAACCTGTTTACTGAGGGATTAACACAACCTGTTTACTGAGGGATTAACACAACCTGTTTACTGAGGGATTAACACAACCTGTTTACTGAAGGATTAACACAACCTGTTTACTGAGGGATTAACACAACCTGTTTACTGGGGGATTAACACAACCTGTTTACTGAGGGATTAACACAACCTGTTTACTGAAGGATTAACACAACCCGTTTACTAGGGGATTAATACAACCTGTTTACTGAGGGATTAACACAATTTGCTTACTGAGGGATTAACACAACCTGTTTACTGAGGGGTTAACACAACCTGTTTACTGAGGGATTAACACAATTTGCTTACTGAGGGATTAACACAACCTGTTTACTGAGGGATTAACACAATTTGCTTACTGAGGGATTAACACAACCTGTTTACTGAGGGATTAACACATCCTGTTTACTGAGGGATTAACACAACCTGTTTACTGAGGGATTAACACAACCTATTTACTGAGGGATTAACACAACCTGTTTACTGAGGGATTAACACAACCTGTTTACTGAGGGATTAACACAACCTGTTTACTGAGGGATTAACACAACCTGTTTACTGAGGGATTAACACTGAGGGTAACAACTTCAGGATTCAGAAAAATAAAACACAAACGATGTTGCTCTCTTTGTCGTTTAATCATTCTTTATCAAAGATTCTATAAAAATGAAACGATGAACAAGTCAAGAAGCCTGTTTGTTATCTTTCTAAGTGGAGTCAAAAGTAAACATCTTAGACCACATGCAATATGACAATGATGTTGTTGACGAGGAGTGAAACAACTGGTACAAAAATCTCTTTCATGATCCAATATCTACAAACAGTGAGTTGAGTACCTTGATCTGATGGTGTGTGTGTGTGTGTGTGTGAGGGGTATCCTGATAAAGACCAATCATCAGCAAAGTGGGTGGAGGGTTTATGGTTTTTGATACACATAAAGTGACACTTTACATCCAGGTAACCAGACAGGCAGGTAACCCGTTATTGCTGTACATCTACAACCAAACATATCATAGACAAATATACTGAATCGTGTCAAAATAAAATTACCAATCATAATTTGGTTTACTTTTAGCTTCAGCCAAATCTATCTTCTAAACCATCACCCTGTTCCCCAGTCCCAACCCTGTTCCCCAGTCCCAACCCTGTTCCCCAGTCCCAACCCTGTTCCCCAGTCCCAACCAGCCCCCTGTTCCCCAGTCCCAACCCTGTTCCCCAGTCCCAACCCTGTTCCCCAGTCCCAACCCTGTTCCCCAGTCCCAACCAGCCCCCTGTTCCCCAGTCCCAACCAGCACCCTGTTCCCCAGTCCCAACCCTGTTCCCCAGTCCCAACCCTGTTCCCCAGTCCCAACCAGCCCCCTGTTCCCCAGTCCCAACCCTGTTCCCCAGTCCCAACCCTGTTCCCCAGTCCCAACCCTGTTCCCCAGTCCCAACCCTGTTCCCCAGTCCCAACCCTGTTCCCCAGTCCCAACCCTGTTCCCCATAAGCCTGAAATGCAGAATCTGTTTTGTGCTAACCTTCCTCTCCTTGTATTTTTGTGTCATTCCCAAACATTGTTTTGGCATGATAAGGACAAACAGACTGTATTTCTCCACACACACACACACACACACACACACACACACACACACACACACACACACACACACACACACACACACACACACACACACACACACACACACACACACACACACACACACACACACACACACACACACACACACTCCGAGTCAAATACATTTAAAAGAGTAAAATGAGACACTATATATTTCATTAAAAAAAAACAACGAATTAAGGCCAAAATATAGGCAATGCTTTTACATAATAAAAGATATATAGCTCTAAAATATGTGTTAATAAACGTTGTTTCAGAACATTACGCTATATCGAGTTATGTACAATTTCTATTTGCATACATAAACAAACACAAAACAAACTAGATGTCATTTGCATAAAACAGAACCTAAGCTGTGGTTATTAAACGTCATATGCAGGTCCTGATTGGTCAACAAGCTTATTTGATGTGTATATTTTTTGACAAGCAAAGACCCAAACGGCGTTCCATATTAATGAGACCTGTGTTAATGTTTTATAGCCTAATGCCTGCTACAATAAGTTAGCATTATTAGTTAAAATTATTATGTGACATGCAGTCATATTCAGGTCCTGGCTCCTAGACCCGGCGTTCCATAGAAACCCTGGTTGAGAATGAAACGACGGAACAAATGAACAACGAAACAGCAAGTAAATTAATTAAATAGGTTTCGATTATGTTTTACTGGTAATTGGGACATACGTAAATGCCAACAAAATAACTTTTTGGGTCAGTGTGATGTGTAACCTTTATTTAACTAGGCAAGTCAGTTAAGAACAAATTCTTATTTACAATGACGGCCCGGATGACGCTGGGTCAATTGTGCGCCGCCCTATGGGGACTCCCAATCACGGCCGGATGTGATACAGCCTGGATTTGAACCAGGGACTGTACATCTGACCAACTTGCCTTCTAAATACACCTCTTCTGTCTTCAACCAGGATCTCAGCGATCACTGCCTCATTGCCTGCGTCCGTAATGGGTCTGTAGTCAAATGACCACCCCTCATCACTGTCAAACGCTCCCTAAAACACTTCAGCGTGCAGGCCTTTCTAATTGACCTGGCCCGGGTATCCTGGAAGGATATTGACCTCATCCCATCAGTAGAGGATGCCTGGTTGCTCTTCAAAAGTGCTTTTCTCTCCATCTTAAATAAGCATGCCCCTTTCAAAAAATTTACAACTAAGAACAGATATAACCCTTGGTTCACTCCAGATTTGTCTGCCCTTGACCAACACAAAAACATCCTGTGGCGTCCTGCATTAGCATCGAATAGCCCCCGTGATATGCAACGTTTCAGGGAAGTCAGGAACCAATATACAGAGTCAGTTAGGAAAGCAAAGGCTAGCTTTTTCAAACAGAAATGTGCATCCTGTAGCACAAACTCCAAAAAGTTTCTGGGACACTGTAAAGTCCATGGAGAATAAGAGCACCTCCTCCCAACTGCCCACTGCACTGACGCTAAGAGACACTGTCAACACCGATAAATCTACAATAATCAATAATTTCAATAAGCATTTTTCTACGGCTGGCCATGCTTTCCACCTGGCTATCCCTACCCCGGCCAACATCTCAGCACCCCCTGCAGCAACTTGCCCAAACCCCCCCGTCACCCAAATCCAGACAGCTGATGTTTTGAAAGAGCGGCAAAATCTGGATCCCTACAAATCAGTCGGGCTAGACAATCTGGAGCCTCTCTTTCTAAAATGATCCGCCCGAAATTGTTGCAACCCCTATTACCAGTCTGTTCTTTCGTATCGTCTCAGATCCCCAAATATTGGAAAGCTGCCGCGGTCATCCCCTTCTTCAAAGGAGGTGATACTCTAGACCCAAACTGTTATAGACCTATATCCATCCTGCCCTGCCTTTCTAAAATCTTTGAAAGACAAGTTAATAAACAGATCACCGACCATTTCGAATCCCACCGTACCTTCTCCACTATGCAATCTGGTTTCCGAGCTGGTCATGGGTGCACCTCAGCCACGCTCAAGGTCCGAAACGATATCATAACCGCCATCGATAAAAGACAGTACTGTGCAGCCATCTTCATCGACCTGGCCAACGCTTTCGACTCTGTCAATCACCGTATTCTTATCGGCAGACTCAATAGCCTTGGGTTCTCAAATGACTGCATCGCCTGGTTCACCAACTACTTCTCAGACAGAGTTCAGTGTGTCAAATAGGAGGGCCTGTTGTCTGGACCTCTGGCAGTCTCTATGGGGGTGCCACAGGGTTCAATTCTCGGGCCGGCTCTTTTCTCTGTATATATCAATGATGTCGCTCTTGCTGCTGGTGATTCTCTGATCCACCTCTACGCAGACGACACCATTCTGTATACATCTGGCCCTTAGCTTAGCTTGTTTGATTGCCTTGCGCAGGGAATAGCTACACTGTTTGTATTCGGTCATGTTTCCGGTCACCTTGCCCTGATTAAAAGCAGTGGTTCGCACTTTCAGTTTCGCGCGAATGCTGCCATCAATCCACGGTTTCTGGTTGGAGAATGTTTTAATAGTTGCTGTGGGTACGACATCGCCAATGCACTTTCTAATGAATTCACTCACCGAATCAGCGTATTCGTCAATGATGTTGTTTGACGCAATGCGGAACATATCCCAAATCCACGTGATCGAAGCTACAAGTGGAGACAGATTAGATCACATATCGGTAGGTACAGCTACAACAGGAGACGGATTACAGGTGAATAAAAATGTAATCTACAATTTGTAAAACAACTTGTTTCCTCTACAAAATCAAAGCAGACTCATCGTGTTATGTAGAAGTCGTCAGCACGGCCATGCAGCCAGTGTTCAAACATGTTGTCCTTTGTAGCTCAGTCGGTTGAGCATGGCACTTACAATGCCCGGGTAGTGGGTTCAATGTCTGGGACCACCCATACGTAAAATATATATATACAGAGAGGATAAAAACATCTGCTAAATGCCATATTATTATATATTATACAAGCCTGGATTCCAACCTGAACCCATGGCGAAACCAGTGTTAAGTATCTGTTATAATATGAATGGCAACCAGTCGTCGGTAGCTGAAACAAGCCCTTTGTTATTGTGAGGTGCATCATCTTATATCACATCATCCCTGAAAATAAAATCTGTGGACCCCAGGAAAACTATCTGCTGCTTTGGCAACTGCTTAACGGGGATCCTAATAAATACCAATACCAAATACCTTATATCAAATTTAAAACATCTAGCCTGGTCCCAGATTGGTTTGTGCTGTTTTGCTACTTTACACAGTACAAAACAGACCTGGAACCAGGCTATAGAATGTCAGCCTTAAAATCACAACATAACAGACCCGGCTCTTATTTCCTTATTGTCACGTCCCGTGTAATACAGTACCAGTCAAAAGTTTGGACACAGCAACGCTGTCATCAAGGCAAAGGGTGGCTTACTTTGAAGAATCTCAAATATAAAATATATTTTGATTTCTTTTAACACTTTTTTGGTTACTACGTGATTCCATATGTTTTGATGTCTTCACTAGTATTCTACAATGTAGAAAATAGTAAAAATAAAGAAAAACCCTTGAATGAGTAGGTGTTCTAAAACTGTTGACTGGTAGTGTACCTACATGGGGTATATAAGCACTCATAACACCTCATAGGTGCTTCTAACAGCTACATTACTGCAGTTTACTGACTGACAGTGGGGTTAGGGGTCAATTCCATAGGTGCTTCTAACAGCTAAACTACTGCAGTGTAGTGACTGAGAGTAGGGTTAGGGGTCAATTTCATTTTCAATCTGTAAAATCTAAGAAGAGAATTAAAACAATTGAATTCCTTAATAAAAACTAAAAACATTCTCATTACGTTCTGTTTTTGTTGTTTTTTTCAACCCCTGAACTGCATTGACCCCAGACAGGAACAGGAACAGGGAGTGATAAAGTTCAGGGTTAATCTACTCTTAACTGTCTTGTTGTTGAAGACAATAGAACATTGGGTCTACAAACACAGTAACTGTTTAGTCTACTATATGGCTGGCTGCTCAGACTGGTTCTCCTGTGGGACTCTTTAAAAGCATAACACTCATCTATTCAACATGTCTACCAATGAAAAGTGCTGCACTATGACGTATCCCAAATTGCCACCTATTTCCTATATACTGCACTCCAGTAGTATCCAGTGTAGGGAATAGGGTGCTATTTGGGATACACAGACAGTTAATCTGGCTGTTTCAACACAGAATAATGCCACCCCCTTTTTGTTTTGCAGAGTTACACAAATGCTGAGGTCTCATCATTACATACAAATAATGGTTTTTTAATTTCTTATATTTGTGGCTTTCTGAACTGTTGTTCCATTGGAACTCCCAACTCCAGTTTCTTTATCTATCATATAGACCAGGGATGGGCAACTCCAGTCCTCGGGGGGGGCTGATTAGAGACACAGTCCCAGATAAACCACCCGACTTCAATAATCAACTAATCATTATCGTCAGTTTAGAATGCAATTAGTTTAAATCAGCTTTTGTTTGCTAAGGATGGAGAAAAAAAGCGAGACCCAAATCAGACCCCTGAGGACTGGAGTCCCCACACCTCTAGCTGGCCAATCCCTGGTTGAGAGTGCGTGTCATTCACAGAACTATCCAATTAAAAAAAAAACAGACATAAAAATAGGTTAATGTCTATGTAACGCGTATCACCTACTCTCACGTATTCTGCAATTCATTTGGGATCCTTTTAAGGATTTCTGGAACCTTCCTGCCAGGATTTCTAGAAAACCTGGGGACTAGAATTTTGCAAATCTTAGACTAAACTAAGACCTTTGACCCCGACTCTGTGATTGATGGACGGGGCCATGCATGGTATGTGGAGGCTCCACCCCAGTCCTCTGATAGGCTTAGGGCCTTAAGTCGTGCTCCAGGTGAACTACATTGCAGACTGACTGATCTACAAATAACCTTGTGTCTAGGGTCTAGGAGCTAGGGTGTAGGAGCCAGGGTCTAGGAGCCAGGGTGTAGGAGCCAGGGTCTAGGAGCCAGGATCTAGGAGCCAGGGTCTAGGAGCCAGGGTCTAGGTGCCAGGGTCTAGGTGCCAGGGTCTAGGAGCTAGGGTCTAGGAGCCAGGGTCTAGGAGCTAGGGTCTAGGAGCCAGGGTCTAGGAGCTAGGGTCTAGGAGCTAGGGTCTAGGAGCCAGGGTCTAGGAGCTAGGGTCTAGGAGCTAGGGTCTAGGAGCCATGGTCTAGGAGCTAGGGTCTAGGGAAGGGTCTCCCAAACTCAGTCCTCAGGATCCTAAAGGATGCACGTTTTGGTTTTTGCCCTGGCACTACACAGTGGATTCAAATAATCAATGAACCATAACGCTTTGATCATTTGAATCAGCTGTGTAGTGTTAGGGCACAAACCAAAACGTGCATCCTTTAGGATCTCGAGGAACGAGTTTGGGAAACGCTGGTCTAGGGGTTGGTTTTGGACTCAGCCCAGGCACAGGTCTTCCTCCATGCATGAAGCTGCTCTTGCCTAGCAGTGTAAGGGCTAGGGTCCTTTAACTCAGTCACAAGTCCTCCTCCATGCTGAAGCTGCTCCTGCGGCTGGAGGTCTTGGAGGCTCCTGGGGAGATGGAGGAGAGCAAGGGCTCTCGGGCCCACACCGGGGACATCCCTATCCCCCCATGGTCCATCAAGATGTCCCCAAGACCCATGTCCGGTAGCAGGGAGGAGTGGAAGGCTGCGGCAGACGGGTCGTCCAGCTCAGAGAAGCCCAGAGGAGAAGCCATGTTCATCAGGCCAACCGGCGAGGCCGAGGGGGGTGGAGACAGAAAGGAGGGGGAGGTGGCCTGAAGGACTGGGCCACCACTCAGGGACAGGAGGGTCTTGGAGAGGGCGTCGCCCGTGCTGGGGTCCAGGGATTGTGATAGGCTGAGGTGTGAGGAGGAGGAGCCCTGGGAGGAGGAGGCGGGGGTGGAGAGGCCGTGGAGGCAGGCCTGCATCTCTAGCTCCTGTAGAGAGAAACAACAACGGTCGACACTTCAGTTTAGTTCATGAGACCATTTTTAAAACAATTTGCGTCATGCCTAAGAACAGCCCTTAGCTGTGCATTATTCATGATAATGCATAGATTCTCATGCCTAAATCCTTAATTAATGTACAGTAGAAATAGTAGAGGCCCTAGCGCACTGCCATGGGGGACGCCACGGATTATTGATTTCGCCTGAGACAATTTACTTCTAGCACTTCCAAAGAAACAAGATCATTCCAATATCACACGTAAGTAACTACCAGCCTTCCTTGCAGCATACTGACTGACTACCAGCCTTCCTTTCAGCATACTGATTGACTACCAGCCTTCCATTCAGCATACTGACTGACTACCAGCCTTCCTTGCAGCATACTGATTGACTACCAGCCTTCCTTTCAGCATACTGATTGACTACCAGCCTTCCTTGCAGCATACTGATTGACTACCAGCCTTCCATTCAGCATACTGATTGACTACCAGCCTTCCTTGCGACATACTGATTGACTACCAGCCTTCCTTTCAGCATATTGATTGACTACCAGCCTTCCTTGCAGCATACTGATTGACTACCAGCCTTCCTTTCAGCATACTGATTGACTACCAGCCTTCCTTGCGACATACTGATTGACTACCAGCCTTCCTTGCAGCATACTGATTGACTACCAGCCTTCCTTGCAGCATACTGATTGACTACCAGCCTTCCATTCAGCATACTGATTGACTACCAGCCTTCCTTGCAGCATACTGATTGACTACCAGCCTTCCATTCAGCATACTGATTGACTACCAGCCTTCCTTTCAGCATACTGATTGACTACCAGCCTTCCTTTCAGCATACTGATTGACTACCAGCCTTCCTTGCATCATACTGATTGACTACCAGCCTTCCTTGCGGCATACTGATTGACTACCAGCCTTCCATTCAGCATACTGATTGACTACCAGCCTTCCTTGCAGCATACTGATTGACTATCAGCCTTCCTTGCAGCATACTGATTGACTATCAGCCTTCCTTGCAGCATACTGATTGACTACCAGCCTTCCTTGCGGCATACTGATTGACTACCAGTCTTCCATTCAGCATACTGATTGACTACCAGCCTTCCTTGCAGCATACTGATTGACTACCAGCCTTCCTTGCAGCATACTGATTGACTACCAGCCTTCCTTACAGCATACTGATTGCCTGTTTGACGTTATTTTCCTAACCTGTATGCGTAGCAGTAGGCTGCGGTTGCTGTGCTCCAGTTTCCTCTGTCTGGTCTCCACCTCCTTGGCTCTCTGCTGCTCCTTCTGCAGCCTCCTGATGTAGTCCACAGACGCCTTCAGGATGGTGCCCTTGTTCCAACGCGTCTCCCTGTCTCCGTAGCACGGGGGTCAGTGAGGAGAAAGGAACAGCGAGGTGATTAAATATGAATAGTAGCGGGGGGGGGGGGGGGGGGGGGGGTTTAGGGGAATGGAACAGTGACGTTGCAGTTAACAATTTAAGCATCTATAGGTAATCTATATAGGTTATTTAATCTACAGTCTGTCATGATTGAAAAATCATGCACTTGAGAACAGCAAATGTGTTATCTGCTCTATATCATTTCTGTCCATACTCACAGGTCACTAGATTTGGGTTAGGGTAAATAAGGGTCAGGGTTCATTTCTGTCCATACTCATAGGTCACTAGATTTGGGTTAGGGTAAATAAGGGTCAGGGTTCATTTCTGTCCATACTCACAGGTCACTAGATTTGGGTTAGGGTAACTAAGGGTTAATTTCTGTCCATAGGAACTCACAGGTCACTAGATTTGGGTTAGGGTAACTAAGGGTCAGGGTTCATTTCTGTCCATAGGAACTCACAGGTCACTAGATTTGGGTTAGGGTAACTAAGGGTCAGGGTTCATTTCTGTCCATAGGAACTCACGGGTCACTAGATTTGGGTTAAGGTAACTAAGGGTTAATTTCTGTCCATAGGAACTCACAGGTCACTAGATTTGGGTTAGGGTAACTAAGGGTCAGGGTTCATTTCTGTCCATAGGAACTCACGGGTCACTAGATTTGGGTTAAGGTAACTAAGGGTTAATTTCTGTCCATAGGAACTCACGGGTCACTAGACTTGGGTTAGGGTAACTAAGGGTCAGGGTTCATTTCTGTCTATAGGAACTCACGGGTCACTAGATTTGGGTTAAGGTAACTAAGGGTTAATTTCTGTCCATAGGAACTCACAGGTCACTAGATTTGGGTTAGGGTAACTAAGGGTCAGGGTTCATTTCTGTCTATAGGAACTCACGGGTCACTAGATTTGGGTTAGGGTAACTAAGGGTCAGGGTTCATTTCTGTCCATAGGAACTCACGGGTCACTAGATTTGGGTTAAGGTAACTAAGGGTTAATTTCTGTCCATAGGAACTCACGGGTCACTAGACTTGGGTTAGGGTAACTAAGGGTCAGGGTTCATTTCTGTCTATAGGAACTCACGGGTCACTAGATTTGGGTTAAGGTAACTAAGGGTTAATTTCTGTCCATAGGAACTCACAGGTCACTAGATTTGGGTTAGGGTAACTAAGGTTCAGGGTTCATTTCTGTCCATAGCAACTCACGGGTCACTAGATTTGGGTTAAGGTAACTAAGGGTTAATTTCTGTCCATAGGAACTCACGGGTCACTAGACTTGGGTTAGGGTAACTAAGGGTCAGGGTTCATTTCTGTCTATAGGAACTCACGGGTCACTAGATTTGGGTTAGGGTAACTAAGGGTCAGGGTTCATTTCTGTCCATAGGAACTCACGGGTCACTAGATTTGGGTTAAGGTAACTAAGGGTTAATTTCTGTCCATAGGAACTCACAGGTCACTAGATTTGGGTTAGGGTAACTAAGGGTCAGGGTTCATTTCTGTCTATAGGAACTCACGGGTCACTAGATTTGGGTTAAGGTAACTAAGGGTTAATTTCTGTCCATAGGAACTCACAGGTCACTAGATTTGGGTTAGGGTAACTAAGGGTCAGGGTTCATTTCTGTCCATAGGAACTCACGGGTCACTAGATTTGGGTTAAGGTAACTAAGGGTTAATTTCTGTCCATAGGAACTCACGGGTCACTAGACTTGGGTTAGGGTAACTAAGGGTCAGGGTTCATTTCTGTCTATAGGAACTCACGGGTCACTAGATTTGGGTTAGGGTAACTAAGGGTCAGGGTTCATTTCTGTCCATAGGAACTCACGGGTCACTAGATTTGGGGATGAGAGCCCCCAGTTCCTTGATGCGATCGTTGATGTTGAACCTCCTCCGTCTCTCAACTAGGAAGAACCAATAACATGTCATCATTACCACCAAGGTGCTGTTAAAAAATGTGTTAGACGTAATAAAATACATTTAAAATATAGGCATCCCATTGGCAGTAAATGTATTAATCTATACTCACTCTGGTTATGATTGTCCTTTTTCTGTCGCTCCTTCATCATCGCTTTAGCCTCCACCACTAGAAGAGACATTTAATATTAGGAGTCATGGATGAAGACAGCTTGAAGCATAAATACAAAGAGATATAAAAAATATAAAAATAAAGAATTCATTCATTACTTGATGCATGTTTAGAATGTCTAAAATAACAAAACACACTACAAGTCATAAGATACATAACAGATGGTGCAGTACTGGTGATATTAGATATACTGAGTGTACAAAACATTAGGAACAGCCCCCCCCTTCCCAGATTCACCTGGTCAGTCTATGTCAAATGCCAGTGAAGTTGAAAAAGGCCACATCCAAATGGAGAGAGTGGGGAATCTAATCAATTGGGCTCGTGATTTGAGCAGCGGTCTAAGGCACTGCATCTCAGTGCTAAAGGCGTCACTACAGACACCCTGGTTTGAATCCAGGCTGTGTCACAACCGGCCGTGATCGGGAGTCGCGTAATTGGCCCAGCGTCGTCAGGGTTTGGCCGGGGTAGGCCGTCAAAGTAAATAAGAATTGGTTCTTAACTGACTTGCCTAGTTAAATAAAGGTTAAATAAAAAATACATATTTAAGAGAAATTGCAGAAAGGCAGAGCGGAAGTGGAGAAAGTCAAAGTTGCGCGTCCATTATGATATTCTGAGAGAGCAACTTGGCGTATATAACAAGGCCATTAGAAATGCCAGATGGGCTCATTTTACTAACTTGATCACTAATAATCAGAATAATTAGAGAGTGCTCTTCTCCACCATTGATGCCCTGATAAATCCTACCCCACGCACACCTATGTGAACTTTCCTCCACATACTAAATGTGATGAGTTTGTGTCATATTTCAGAGATAAGATAACCAACATTAGGTTGGGTATCAGTCAAGACGTGATGAGAAGTTTAATGATTTGTGCCCGAGCCTACCACACAAAGGGCACGATGGATTCATATTCCCCTGGTTGACACAGACATGCTCAGGAAAGTGATGTCACAACTTAAGCCTTCTACCTGCCTTCTTGATCCCATCCCCACCACCTTCTTCAAAACAGTTTTTAATTGCATATTTGAAGAAGTGCAAGCTGTTGGTAATCTCTTCTTGTTCACAGGCACTTTCCCCACTGCACTAAACTACTATGGTGAAACCCCTTCTGAAGGATTGTTGCCAATCTCCAACCTTCCACTTTTAAGCAAAATTCTGATTGAATTGATTTTTAAACACATAAATGATTTTTTGAAGAGTCCACCACAGCACAGAGACAGCCTTAGTTAAAGTGGTAAATGGTCTTAGAGCCGACACAGATGCCAAAACAACTCTCTGTCCTTGTACTCTTTAAGTGTGGCATTCGACACTGGTGACCATGATGTCCTTCTGGACAGACTGGAGAGGTGGGTTGGCCTCTCTGGTCCAGTTCTAAATTGGGTTAGAACCTATTTAACCAGGTCAATTGTTTTTTTGTGTGAACATAACTCAGAGAAAATACATACCAGGTGGCGTTCCACAAGGTGCGATTTTGGGTCCGGTACTGTTCAGTTTCTATACATCCGGAAAGAATTCAGACCCTTTGACTTTTTGTTGCGTTACAACCTTATTCTAAAATGTATTAAATTGTTTCCCCCCCCCACTCATCTATCTACACACAATAGCCCATAATGACAAAGCAAAAACATTTTTTACAAATGTTTTTCTAATTTAAAATAATTTAAAATTTTAATTTAAAATACCCAAGGTGCTTTAAATAATATTTAAAGCACCTTGGGCAGCGATTACAACATTGAGTCTTCTTGGGTTTGACGCTACAAGCTTGACACACCTGTATTTGCGGAGTTTCTCCCATTCTTCTCTGCAGATCCTCTCAAGCTCTGTCAGGTTGGATGGGGAGCATCGCTGCACAGCTATTTTCAGGTCCCTCCAGAGATGTTCGATCGGGTTCAACGCCGGGCTTTGGCTGGGCCACTCAAGGACATTCAGAGACTTATCCCGAAGCCACTCCTGCATTGTCTTGGCTGTGTGCTTAGAGTCGTTGTCCTGTTGGAAGGTGAATCTTCGCCCCAGTCTGAGGTCCTGAGTGCTCTAGAGCAGGTTTTCATCAAGGATCTCTCTGTACTTTGCTCCGTTCCTCTTTCCCTCAATCCTGACTAGTCTAACAGTCCCTGCCGCTAAAAAACATCCCCACAGCATGATGCTGCCACCGCCATGCTTCACCATAGGGATGGTGCCAGGTTTCTAGGAAGAGTCTTGGTGGTTCCAAACTTCTTCCATTTAAGAATGATGGAGGCCACTGTATTCTTGGGGACCTTCAATGCTGTGTAAATGTTTTGGTACCCTTCCCCAGATCTGTGCCTCGACACCATCCTGTCTCGGAGCTCTACAGACAATTCCTTCGACCACATGGCTTGGTTTTTGCTCTGACATTCACTGTCAACTGTGGGATCTTATATAGACAGGTGTGTGCCTTTCCAAATCATGTCCAATCAATTGAATTTACCACAGGTGGACTCCAATCAAGTTGTAGAAACATCTCAGAGATGATCAATGGAAACAGGATGCACCTGAGCTCAATTTCGAGTCTCATAGCAAAAGCGTCTGAATACTTATGTAAATAACGTATTCGTTTTTTAAATTTTTAATACATTTGCAAACATTTCTAAAAAACGTTTTTCACTTTGTCATTATGGGTTTTGTGTGTAGATTGATGAAGGAAAACATTAATTGAATAAATTTTAGAATAAGGCTGTAATGAACAAAATGTGGAAAAAGTCAACCAGTCTGAATACTTTCCAAATGCAGCTTTTGGCAACGTTTTCAGAAAGCACAGCACTGATTTTCACTGCTACGCAGGCGATACACAACTTTACATTTCTGTGAGGACAGACGCTGGGAGATGGGAAGCAAGTACAGGGAGTAAACATTTAATGAATAACGGACATGAACCGAAACAAGGACAGCGTCTGGACAAGAGGAAACATAACGGCAATAATGCAGACATGGGGATGAAACTGAGGAGCAGACAGATATAGGGGAGGCAATCAATAAGGCAATAGAGTCCAGGTGAGTCCCATCAAGCGCTGATGCGCGTAAGGATGGTGACAGGTGTGCGTAATGATGGGCCGCCTGGCGCCCTCGAGCGCCAGAGACTGGGAGCAGGAGCAGGCATGACACATGTCTGTGTCACCAGAGGATTTTAGCTCCATGGATAAATTATTAGACTTAAAATAGATTTAGATTTAAAATACTTGGATGGCTCACAACTTCCTCCAGCTAAATGAAGACAACAATGAGGTACTTATTGTTGGAGGAAAAGCACAGAGACAGAATCTGGCCACATATTTTAATTCACGGGCAATAAAGATAAAACACGAGGTAAAACACATATGTGTTATTAGATTCTGAACTCAATTTCAAATCACACATTAGGAATGTGACCAAAATAGCTTTTTACCACCTGAGGAACAATGCCAAGGTTTCTCTCTCAGGCTGATACAGAGAGACTCGTCCTTTTATAACAAGCAGGCTTGACTACTGTAATGCTCTCCTGTCTGGTCTACCCAAGAAAGCCATTGGTCAACTGTAAACCCTACAGAATGCTGCAGGCTACTGACCAAGACCAGACGGACAGAACACATTACACCGGGTTTTAAAGTCTATGCACTGGCAGCTTGTGAGTTTTAGAATTAATTTGAAAGATTCTTCTATTGGTTTTTAAATCGATTGTGCACCCCAATGCATGTCAGACATGCTTTTAAGTTATGTACCCAGTAGGTTCCTCAGGTCCACTGGCCTTTTAACTATCCCAAAGCCTAGGACCAAGAGACATGGAGAGGCAGCCTTTTAAATATCCCAAAGCCTAGGACCAAGAGGCATGGAGAGGCAGCCTTTTAAATATCCCAAAGCCTAGAACCAAGAGACATGGAGAGGCAGCCTTTTAAATATCCCAAAGCCTAGGACCAAGAGGCCTGGAGAGGCAGCCTTTTAAATATCCCAAAGCCTAGGACCAAGAGACATGGAGAGGCAGCCTTTTAACTATCCCAAAGCCTAGGACCAAGAGGCATGGAGAGACAGCCTTATAACTATCCCAAAGCCTAGGACCAAGAGACATGGAGAGGCAGCCTTTTAAATATCCCAAAGCCTAGGACCAAGAGACATGGAGAGGCAGCCTTTTAACTATCCCAAAGCCCAGGACCAAGAGGCATGGAGAGGCAGCCTTTTAAATATCCCAGCCTAGGACCAAGAGGCCTGGAGAGGCAGCCTTTTAAATATCCCAGCCTAGGACCAAGAGACATGGAGAGACAGCCTTTTAACTATCCCAAAGCCTAGGACCAAGAGACATGGAGAGGCAGCCTTTTAACTATCCCAAAGCCTAGGACCAAGAGGCCTGGAGAGGCAGCCTTTTAAATATCCCAAAGCCTAGGACCAAGAGACATGGAGAGACAGCCTTTTAACTATCCCAAAGCCTAGGACCAAGAGGCATGGAGAGACAGCCTTTTAAATATCCCAAAGCCTAGGACCAAGAGACATGGAGAGGCACCCTTTTAAATATCCCAAAGCCTAGGACCAAGAGGCATGGAGAGACAGCCTTTTAAATATCCCAAAGCCTAGGACCAAGAGGCATGGAGAGGCAGCCTTTAGTTACTATGCCCCCAGCTTCTGGAATAGTCTGCCAGAGAACCTGAAGGGGGATGAAACTGTGGACATATTTAAAATAAAACACACCTTTTTAACTTTGTTTTTCCTTTTTTTATCCTCTTAAATATTTCATTTTTTATTTTCATTGTTTTATTTTTTCTGTAAAGCACATTGTCTGAAAGCATTCCATGTCTGAAATGTGCTGTGTAAATAAAGCTTGATTTGATTTGATGTTCCTATTGTTTTGTACACTCAGTCTATATTACCAGAGATGAACTAGAAAGAGGGAATGACTGAGCGGAAAGCGGAGGCAGAGCTTTATATTGAGAAACATGACTATGGCTCTAAGGCTGAGGCAGAGCTTTATATTGAGAAACATATAGACGAGGACTGATGGCTCTGGTTGTGACTGACTGACTGGACAGGGGAAGTCTGGGTGAGCAATGCTGAGTAAGAACTTTAAAGAGAGAATGAGTGAGAGAAAAAGAGAGAGAGAGAGAGAGAATGAGAGCGAGAGAGCAAAATGGGGGAGGGAGAGAGATACAGAAAGACAGAAACTGAGCGAGAGACCGGGTAAGAGAGAGATAGACCGAGTAAGAGAAAAAGACAGTAAGAGAGAGAGACAGCATAAGAGAGCGACAGAGACAGAGTAAGAGAGAGAGAGACAGAGTAAGAGATAGACAGCCAGGAAGTTGAGAGACAGGGAGAAAAAGAGAGATAGAGAGAGACAGAGTAAGAGATAGACAGTCAGGAAGTTGAGAGACAGGGAGAAATAGAGAGATAGAGAGAGACAGAGTAAGAGATAGACAGCCAGGAAGTTGAGAGACAGGGAGAAAAAGAGAGATAGAGAGACAGTTAAGAAACAGCTAGGGATTGAGTGTGATTTAGAGACCAGGCAGACAAGAGAAAGATAGAGATATGAGCGAGACGGGGTACTGAAGGATAAAGGTGATTGAGAGAATAACTATTTACCGGTACCGGTTAACTCAGTCTTGATGGTGTGCAAGTCAGCAGGACAGGAGTTAGAGACGGTGACGGTAGGAGCAACCATCCCTCCACTGCTGTACACATCCAGCATGTTCCTTGACACTGGCAGCTGTATACACACGACAACAACATTCATAAGGTGTAAACAACAACAACAAGATACAACAGCTTTTAGAGGCCATCAACAACTTCCCAACTGTAGTACTTAGGCCTACTTTCTCCCTCATCCAATCAGAAGGCAGTAACAACAGAATGTGCTTTGATGTCAGAAGTCTAGGAGTCTCAACAAATTAAGACATAACTCCAGTGATAACTTCCCTGGGACGCTGATCGTGTGAATTCCAGACTCCGTCTAATGTCTACATATCAGACAAGGTTCGGGTTGCAAAAATTCTGTTAACTTTCCACAAATTTCCTGGTTCTGCAGAAATCCTGGTTGGAAAATAGATTCCTGGAATCAGGAGGAAATAAAGATGAAATCTGGAAACCATCCAACCAGGATTTATAAAAAAATAAATAAAAATAAAAGATTTTGGGGGAAAGTTACTGTAATATTTTGCAACCCTAGCCAAGGTCGAACATGGTACTGATCTCTCACCTCTCTCTCTGCCCAGTGGACAGACTTCAACCTCTAATCAAATAGATGCTGTACATTATATTAATCCAAAACAGCACAAACAAAAAGCAACCCCTGACTGGTACACATCACTAAATGTACAAACAAAATAAGAGTACATCTAAAAAGACAGAAGGAAAAATCCCCCAAAAAACGATGAAATACCTGACTAAACTCAACTCACAATGTGAACAATACTTTGGGAGTCATAAAACACGGAACTCCATGGATGGACATGACACAGATCTTTAAATAGACTGTGTGTCTTTTAGACTCCTTCCTCTTTTCCCATTGTCCCCACCGTGGCCATGCTTACAGAGTATTAACATACCATAGAAGAACATTCAAATAAATCAACATAGAAAACATAGAAAGCCGGCATTTTAATATACACTATGCCTTTCAGCAGACGCATTTATCCTAAGCGACTTAGTCACGCGTGTGTACATTTCCCCCCACATATTATGATGTTAGGGGGTGGTGCTGGATATGATGAATATTAAGTTGAACAACGGTGAATCAAATCAAATCAAGTTTATTTCATATAGCCCTTCGTACATCGGCTAATATCTCGAAGTGCTGTACAGAAACCCAGCCTAAAACACCCAAACAGCAAGCAATGCAGGTGTAGAAACACGGTGGCTAGGAAAAAACTCCCTAAAAAGGCCAGAACCTAGGAAGAAACCTAGAGAGGAACCAGGCTCTGAAGGGTGGCCAGTCCTCTTCTGGCTGTGCCGGGTGGAGATTATAACAGAACATTTTCCCCCACATATTATGATGTTAGAGGGTGGTGCTGGAGATGATGAATATTAAGTTAAACAACGGTGAAGTGTCCCTTTAACAGGCACCGTGCAGAGTGTGTTAACAGTTTAACAGGCACCGTGCAGAGTGTGTTAACAGTTTAACAGGCACCATGCAGAGTGTGTTAACAGTTTAACAGGCACCGTGCAGAGTGTGTTAACAGTTTAACAGGCACCGTGCAGAGTGTGTTAACAGTTTAACAGGCACCGTGCAGAGTGTGTTAACAGTTTAACAGGCACCATGCAGAGTGTGTTAACAGTTTAACAGGCACCATGCAGAGTGTGATAACAGTTTAACGGGCACCGTGCAGAGTGTGTTAACAGTTTAACAGGCACCGTGCAGAGTGTGTTAACAGTTTAACAGGCACCATGCAGAGTGTGTTAACAGTTTAACAGGCACCATGCAGAGTGTGTTAACAGTTTAACAGGCACCATGCAGAGTGTGTTAACAGTTTAACAGGCACCCTGCAGAGTGTGTTAACAGTTTAACAGGCACCATGCAGAGTGTGATAACAGTTTAACAGGCACCATGCAGAGTGTGTTAACAGTTTAACAGGCACCGTGCAGAGTGTGTTAACAGTTTAACAGGCACCATGCAGAGTGTGCTAACAGTTTAACAGGCACCGTGCAGAGTGTGTTAACAGTTTAACAGGCACCATGCAGAGTGTGTTAACAGTTTAACAGGCACCATGCAGAGTGTGTTAACAGTTTAACAGGCACCATGCAGAGTGTGTTAACAGTTTAACAGGCACCATGCAGAGTGTGTTAACAGTTTAACAGGCACCATGCAGAGTGTGATAACAGTTTAACAGGCACCATGCAGAGTGTGTTAACAGTTTAACAGGCACCGTGCAGAGTGTGTTAGCAGTTTAACAGGCACCATGCAGAGTGTGCTAACAGTTTAACAGGCACCACGCAGAGTGTGTTAACAGTTTAACAGGCACTGTGCAGAGTGTGCTAACAGTTTAACAGGCACCACGCAGAGTGTGTTAACAGTTTAACAGGCACCATGCAGAGTGTGCTAACAGTTTAACAGGCACCATGCAGAGTGTGCTAACAGTTTAACAGGCACCACGCAGAGTGTGTTAACAGTTTAACAGGCACCACGCAGAGGGTGTTAACAGTTTAACAGGCACCATGCAGAGTGTGTTAACAGTTTAACAGGCACCATGCAGAGTGTGCTAACAGTTTAACAGGCACCACGCAGAGTGTGTTAACAGTTTAACAGGCACCACGCAGAGTGTGTTAACAGTTTAACAGGCACCATGCAGAGTGTGTTAACAGTTTAACAGGCACCATGCAGAGTGTGCTAACAGTTTAACAGGCACCACGCAGAGTGTGTTAACAGTTTAACAGGCACCACGCAGAGTGTGTTAACAGTTTAACAGGCACCATGCAGAGTGTGTTAACAGTTTAACAGGCACCATGCAGAGTGTGTTAACAGTTTAACAGGCACCATGCAGAGTGTGCTAACAGCTTAACAGGCACCATGCAGAGTGTGTTAACAGTTTAACAGGCACCATGCAGAGTGCCTGTTAAATCTCAACGGTTAATATGACCAACACTATCTACTATTCACAACAGGATCAATAGAATACAGTAATAACCAAGTTGTTAGCATGTCTACATCTCAGTGTCATTAATAGAATACAGTAATAAACATGTTGTTAGCATGGCTACATCTCAGCTTCATTAATAGAATACAGTAATAACCAAGTTGTTAGCATGTCTACATCTCAGTGTCATTAATAGAATACAGTAATAAACGAGTTGTTAGCATGGCTACATCTCAGCTTCATTAATAGAATACAGTAATAACCAAGTTGTTAGCATGTCTACATCTCAGTGTCATTAATAGAATACAGTAATAAACGAGTTGTTAGCATGTCTACATCTCAGTGTCATTAATAGAATACAGTAATAAACGAGTTGTTAGCATGTCTACATCTCAGTGTCATTAATAGAATACAGTAATAAACACGTTGTTAGCATGTCTACATCTCAGTTTCATTAATAGAATACAGTAATAACCACGTTGTTAGCATGTCTACATCTCAGTGTCATTAATAGAATACAGTAATAACCAAGTTGTTAGCATGTCTACATCTCAGCTTCATTAATAGAATACAGTAATAACCAAGTTGTTAGCATGTCTACATCTCAGTGTCATTAATAGAATACAGTAATAACCACGTTGTTAGCATGTCTACATCTCAGTGTCATTAATAGAATACAGTAATAAACACGTTGTTAGCATGTCTACATCTCAGTGTCATTAATAGAATACAGTAATAAACACGTTGTTAGCATGTCTATATCTCAGTGTCATTAATAGAATACAGTAATAACCAAGTTGTTAGCATGTCTACATCTCAGTGTCATTAATAGAATACAGTAATAAACACGTTGTTAGCATGTCTACATCTCAGTGTCATTAATAGAATACAGTAATAACCAAGTTGTTAGCATGTCTACATCTCAGTGTCATTAATAGAATACAGTAATAAACGAGTTGTTAGCATGTCTACATCTCAGTGTCATTAATAGAATACAGTAATAAACGAGTTGTTAGCATGTCTACATCTCAGTGTCATTAATAGAATACAGTAATAAACGAGTTGTTAGCATGTCTACATCTCAGTGTCATTAATAGAATACAGTAATAAACGAGTTGTTAGCATGTCTACATCTCAGTGTCATTAATAGAATACAGTAATAACCAAGTTGTTAGCATGTCTACATCTCAGTTTCATTAATAGAATACAGTAATAAACACGTTGTTAGCATGTCTACATCTCAGCTTCATTAATAGAATACAGTAATAACCAAGTTGTTAGCATGTCTACATCTCAGCTTCATTAATAGAATACAGTAATAAACGAGTTGTTAGCATGTCTACATCTCAGTTTCATTAATAGAATACAGTAATAAACGAGTTGTTAGCATGTCTACATCTCAGTGTCATTAATAGAATACAGTAATAAACGAGTTGTTAGCATGTCTACATCTCAGTGTCATTAATAGAATACAGTAATAAACGAGTTGTTAGCATGTCTACATCTCAGTGTCATTAATAGAATACAGTAATAACCAAGTTGTTAGCATGTCTACATCTCAGTTTCATTAATAGAATACAGTAATAAACACGTTGTTAGCATGTCTACATCTCAGCTTCATTAATAGAATACAGTAATAACCAAGTTGTTAGCATGTCTACATCTCAGCTTCATTAATAGAATACAGTAATAAACGAGTTGTTAGCATGTCTACATCTCAGTTTCATTAATAGAATACAGTAATAAACGAGTTGTTAGCATGTCTACATCTCAGCTTCATTAATAGAATACAGTAATAAACACGTTGTTAGCATGTCTACATCTCAGTTTCATTAATAGAATACAGTAATAACCAAGTTGTTAGCATGTCTACATCTCAATTTCAAGTTAAGCTAGACCCTGTAGACAGCTACAATGTCAAAATCAATTCAGTGAGAATGTAAAACCTAAGCAAATCCAAACAAAACAAAAAAAACCTGTCTTATCTCATCTAACTACAAACAAATTCCACAGAACAACAATATTTAGTTTACCTCAATCATCTGATTTATTTTGTGATCATGCTGCTGCTCCTGCAGAACAACCAGTATCCTCATCTTTCTCCTGCCGAACCAAACTGCTCTCACACTCAGCCGCTTCCCCTTTCTCTCAGAACAGGCGGTTGAGAAATGGGGAAACATGTTCAGGAGAGAAAAAAAAAACACCTCTCCTCTCTTTCTCTCCAGTCCACTGTTAGCTAACCTTTAGTCTTCTTAGTTGGCTAACTCTCTCTCCACATTCTTCACAGTTAAGCTATCAGCATTCTACACCCAGGCAGCCCCCCTCCCTATCCTCCAGCACCATGCTGACCCCACCCTACCCTGCTGTAACCCTGGCCTGCTCTGGCCTGCTCTAGCCTTGTTCTGGCTACTGTTAGCCATCTGTCACAAGTGTGTTTACTCTCACAGCTAGACTGGATTCCACAGTCCTGCTCCAAGAAAACAACCAATTACCGCTCGCCCCCCCCCCCCCCCCCAAAAAAAAATCAATGATGGACAAATAGAGACACAGCTATCAATGTGTTGATAAGCCAATAAGAGCGAGGGTCAACTTTCAGTGGAGATAGAAGAGGATTCCATTATTAACTGCTTGCTGCGATAGCAAGCCACAAAAAGGCTTACTATGTGTGTTTCACTTGAAGAAGTGGGCCAACAGATGATTCATTCATCTCCAGGAGTGAATGCATAGTCATATGTTGTTGGTATGATATTTTGCTACGTACCCTGTTGGCTAGCTGTAGTGCAGAGTCCATCAACTTACAGAAGGATACGTACCGTGTTGGCTAGCTGTAGGCCAGAGTCCATCAACTTACAGGAGGATCAGTACCGTGTTGGCTAGCTGTAGGCCAGAGTCCATCAACTTACAGAAGGATACGTACCGTGTTGGCTAGCTGTAGGCCAGAGTCCATCAACTTACAGGAGGATCAGTACCGTGTTGGCTAACTGTAGGCCAGAGTCCATCAACTTACAGGAGGATCAGTACCGTGTTGGCTAGCTGTAGGCCAGAGTCCATCAACTTACAGAAGGATACGTACCGTGTTGGCTAGCTGTAGGCCAGAGTCCATCAACTTATAGGAGGATCAGTACCGTGTTGGCTAACTGTAGGCCAGAGTCCATCAACTTACAGAAGGATACGTACCGTGTTGGCTAGCTGTAGGCCAGAGTCCATCAACTTACAGAAGGATACGTACCGTGTTGGCTAGCTGTAGGCCAGAGTCCATCAACTTACAGGAGGATCAGTACCGTGTTGGCTAGCTGTAGTGCAGAGTCCATCAACTTACAGAAGGATACGTACCCTGTTGGCTAGCTGTAGTGCAGAGTCCATCAACTTACAGAAGGATACGTACCCTGTTGGCTAGCTGTAGTGCAGAGTCCATCAACTTACAGAAGGCTATGTACCCTGTTGGCTAGCTGTAGGCCAGAGTCCATCAACTTACAGAAGGATACGTACCGTGTTGGCTAGCTGTAGGCCAGAGTCCATCAACTTACAGGAGGATCAGTACCGTGTTGGCTAGCTGTAGTGCAGAGTCCATCAACTTACAGAAGGATACGTACCCTGTTGGCTAGCTGTAGTGCAGAGTCCATCAACTTACAGAAGGATACGTACCCTGTTGGCTAGCTGTAGTGCAGAGTCCATCAACTTACAGAAGGCTATGTACCCTGTTGGCTAGCTGTAGGCCAGAGTCCATCAACTTACAGAAGGATACGTACCCTGTTGGCTAGCTGTAGTGCAGAGTCCATCAACTTACAGAAGGATACGTACCCTGTTGGCTAGCTGTAGTGCAGAGTCCATCAACTTACAGAAGGCTATGTACCCTGTTGGCTAGCTGTAGGCCAGAGTCCATCAACTTACAGAAGGATACGTACCGTGTTGGCTAGCTGTAGTGCAGAGTCCATCAACTTACAGGAGGATCAGTACCGTGTTGGCTAGCTGTAGGCCAGAGTCCATCAACTTACAGAAGGATACGTACCGTGTTGGCTAGCTGTAGTCCAGAGTCCATCAACTTACAGAAGGCTATGTACCCTGTTGGCTAGCTGTAGGCCAGAGTCCATCAACTTACAGAAGGATACGTACCGTGTTGGCTAGCTGTAGTCCAGGGTCCATCAACTGAAAGAACTCATCGTTGAGACCGGATTCAAAACTGATGATGCCATCAATCACATCTTCCATCTGAAAGACAAACAGCTCTGGGGTCAGTAGAGGAAGATATATATATGTACATACACACATATACACTACCGTTCAACAGTTTGGGGTCACCTAGAAATGACCTTGTTTTTGAAAGAAAAGCACATTTTTTGTCCATTAAAATCACATCAAATTGATCAGAAATACAGTGTCGACATTGTTAATGTTGTAAATGATTATTGTAGTTGGAAACGGCAGATTTTTTATGGAATATCTACATAGGCGTACAGAGTAGAGGTCGACCAATTAATCAGAATGGGCGATTAATTAGAGCCGATTTCAAGTTTTCATAACAATCGGAAATCTGTATTTTTGGACACCTTTATTTAATCTTTATTTAACTAGGCAAGTCAGTTAAGAACACATTCTTATTTTCAATGACAGCCTAGGAACGGTTGGTTAACCGCCTCGTTCAGGGGCAGAACGACAGATTTTTACCGTGTCAGCTCGGGGGATTCAATCTTGCAACCTTACAGTTCACTAGTCCAAAGCTCTAACCACCTGATTACATTGCACTCCACGAGGAGCCTGCCTGTTACGCGAATGCAGTAGAAGCCAAGGTAAGTTGCTAGCTAGCATTAAACTTATCTTATAAAAAACAATCAATCAATCATAATCACTAGTTATAACTACACATGGTTGATGATATTACTAGTTTATCTAGCGTGTCCTGCGTTGCATATAATCGATGCGGTGCGTATCGTTGCTCCAATGTGTACATAACCATAAACATCAATGCCTTTCTTAAAATCAATACACAGAAGTATATATTTTTAAACCTGCATCTTTAGCTAAAAGAAATCCAGGTTAGCAATATTAACCAGGTGAAATTGGGTCACTTCTCTTGCGTTCATTGCACGCAGAGTCAGGGTATATGCAACAGTTTGGGCTGCCAAATTTGCCAGAATTTTACGTAATTATGACATAACATTGAAGGTTGTGCAATGTAACATTGCAGTTAGATAAAATACGGAACGGTTCAGTATTTCACTGAAAGAATAAACGTCTTGTTTTCGAGAAGATAGTTTCCAGATTCTACCATATTAATGACCTAAGGCTCATATTTCTGTGTTATTATGTTATAACTAAGTCTATGATTTGATAGAGCAGTCTGACTGAGCGGTGGTAGGCAGCAGCATGCTCGTAAGCATTCATTCAACCCTTTCCTGCGTTTTGCCAGAAGCTCTTCGCTGTGCTTCAAGCCTATCAACTCCCGAGATTAGGCTGGTGTAACCGATGTGAAATGGCTAGCTAGTTAGCGGTGTGTGCGCTAATAGCGTTTCAAACGTCACTCGCTCTGAGACTTGGAGTAGTTGTTCCCCTTGCTCTGCATGGGTAACGCTGCTTCGAGGGTGGCTGTTGTCGTTGTGTTCCTGGTTCGAGCCCAGGTAGGAGCGAGGAGAGGGATGGAAGCTATACTGTTACACTGGCAATACTAACGTGCCTATAAGAACATCAAATAGTCAAAGGTATATGAAATACAAATGGTATAGAGGGAAATAGTCCTATAATTCCTATAATAACTACAACCTAAAACTTCTTACCTGGGAATATTGAAGACTCATGTTAAAAGGAACCAGCAGCTGTCATATGTTCTCATGTTCGGAGTAAGGAACTTAAACGTTAGCTTTCTTACATGGCACATATTGCACTTTTACTTCCTTCTCCAACACTTTGTTTTTGCATTATTTAAACCAAATTGAACATGTTTCATTATTTACTTGAGGCTAAATTGATTTTATTGATGTATTATATTAAGTTAAAATAAGTGTTCATTCAGTATTGTTGTAATTGTCATTATTACAAACAAACAAAAAAAAAATTGTCCGATTAATCGGTATCGGCTTTTTTTGGTCCTCCAATAATTGGTATCGGTATCGGCGTTGAAACGTCATAATCGTCCGACCTCTAGTACAGAGGCCCATTATCAGCAACCATCACTGCTGTGTTATAATGGCACGTTGTGTTAGCTAATCCAAGTTTATCATTATAAAAGGCTAATTGATCATGAGAAAACCCCTTTTGCAATTATGTTAGCACAGCTGAAAACTGTTGTCCTGGTTAAAGAAACAATAAAACTGGCCTTCTTTAGACTAGTTGAGTATCTGGAGCATCAACATTTGTGGGTTCGATTACAGGCTCAACATGTCCAGAAACAAAAAAATTATCCTGAAACTCGTCAGTCCATTCTTGTTCTGAGAAATTACGGCTATTCCATGCGAGAAATTGCCAAGAAACTGAAGATCTCGTACAGCGCAGTGTACTACTCCCTTCACAGAACAGCGCAAACTGGCTCTAACCAGAATAGAAAGAGAAGTGGGAGGCCCCGGTGCACAACTGAGCAAGAGGACGAGTACATTAGAGTGTCTAGTTTGAAAAACAGACGCCTCACAAGTCCTCAACCGGTCCTCATTAAATAGTACCCACAAAACACCAGTCTCAATGTCAACAGTGAAGGGGCGACTCCGGGATGCTGGCCTTCTCCCTGGTCTCCCTGGTACCTGGTCTCCCTGATACCTGGTCTCCCTGGTACCTGGTCTCCCTGGTACCTGGTCTCCCTTCTCCCTGATACCTGGTCTCTCTGGTACATTCTCTCCCTGATACCTGGTCTCCCTGACACCTGGTCTCCCTGATACCTGGTCTCCCTGACACCTGGTCTCCCTGATACCTGGTCTCCCTGGTACCTGGTCTCCCTGATACCTGGTCTCCCTGGTACCTGGTCTCCCTGGTACCTGGTCTCCCTGGTACCTGGTCTCCCTGATACCTGGTCTCCCTGGTCTCCCTGATACCTGGTCTCCCTGGTACCTGGTCTCCCCAGCACCTTGGGTCAGACATACAGCCAGACTGAGATAGCGTGTTAGAACGGATTAGTCAGGGTGAGTCATACATAGAAAACCTCACTAAAACACTCCACACAGCACTATATGAATAAGGCACAAATTCACAAGCCATGAAATATTCTACCACATGGCTTATTCAGGCTTTTTCCTTCCTTCCTGAAATTCAACCCCTCCTTATTGTCTGAGTAAGACCTTTTTTTGACCAACTGAATTTAAATTCCAGTTAAATTCCATTTTAATACAACTTTTTTCATCCCCCTCAGTGGCAAATTAATTTGATTTTACTCCAGATGTGCCAAACAAAAAATCTTGAATCTGCTATGTAATGTGTTAATTCAGGATGAATACAGACCTACAGACAGCGGAGTACACCTTTAACTACAGTCTCTGTGGTGTGAAGTGTGCAGAGGTCATTAGCCTGGAACTGTTGCATTTGACAGAATAATGTTGTACTGAACACACATAGCAAGGTGCAGGAGACAGGAGACAGGAGACAGGAGACAGACCAGCCCCAGTCAGCCAGCCAGCCAGCCAGCCAGACAGACAGACAGACAGACCAGCCCCAGACAGACAGACAGACAGACAGGCAGCCAGCCAGCCAGCCAGCCAGCCAGACAGACAGACAGACAGACAGACAGACAGACAGACAGACAGACAGACAGACAGACAGACAGACAGACAGACAGGCAGGCTAATGTGAAACCAAACACACTGAGCCACAGAGAAAGGTGCAGGAGACAGGAGACAGACCAGCCCCAGTCAGTCAGTCAGACAGACAGACAGACAGACAGACAGACAGGCAGACAGACAGACAGACAGACAGACAGACAGACAGACAGACAGACAGACAGACAGACAGACAGGCTAATGTGAAACCAAACACACTGAGCCACAGAGAAAGGTGCAGGAGACAGGAGACAGACCCGCCCCAGTCAGACAGACACACAGTCAGACAGACAGACAGACAGACAGACAGACAGACAGGCTAATATGGAACCAAACACACTGAGCCACAGAGAAAGGTGCAGGAGACAGGAGACAGACCCGCCCCAGTCAGACAGACACACAGTCAGACAGACAGACAGACAGACAGACAGACAGACAGACAGACAGACAGACAGACAGACAGACAGACAGGCTAATATGGAACCAAACACACTGAGCCACAGAGAAAGGTGCAGGAGACAGGAGACAGACCCGCCCCAGTCAGACAGACACACAGTCAGACAGACAGACAGACAGGCTAATATGGAACCAAACACACTGAGCCACAGAGAAAGGTGCAGGAGACAGGAGACAGACCCGCCCCAGTCAGACAGACACACAGTCAGACAGACAGACAGACAGACAGACAGGCTAATATGGAACCAAACACACTGAGCCACAGAGAAAGGTGCAGGAGACAGGAGACAGGAGACAGGAGACAGGGGACAGGAGACAGGAGACAGGAGACAGGAGACAGACCCGCCACACCGTGAGACTTGTCTCCAACAACATGCTATTGTTATTACAGGGGGAACAAACTACTGTTGAATTTTAAAGGAACTGAAAGACCAAGACAGCGTATTATATATATATATATATACACATGGAACGAACACACAAGATGTGGTTAAAATGAATATTTTACAGATGGAGGACACTCTAGACGGAATTGCAGTATGTCTTGTTGGATAGAATAAAGTTTGATTATTTAGGTCATAGCGTGTTGAAAGGATGTGGTGTGAGTTGACGATTATACAACGTTATAGAAATGTATTGCATAAAACGGAGGTGAATGTCATGTAGAGTAGAACAGAGGTTCTCAAACGTTTCGGGGCCAGGGAATCCGTTTTGGGGCCGGGGGGAGGGGGGAGGGGGGGGGTCTCCCCCTCGTCATAATAGGAACACAACTGGAGTTAAATAAAATTAAAAAAATATATAACATACAAGGACTTTTAATATGACTTTGACCGTGCGTGGACGGACAAACCAAGTCTCGGGGGCCCTGGGAAGGAAAGCCCTGGGCCCGCCTCTTGGCATCGAAGAGAAAATCTAGCACTTTTCTACACATTTTGTCACTGGGCAGAGAGATTTTTTGTTTGTTGTTGTTGCAGCTTTAAAGCTTATATCCTGCAATTCTACAAAAAAAATTCCCATGAGGCAGAGAGAACATTTAGCAGTTTTAATTACAGTACATTTATGTTATTCAAAAAAAATATAAAAAAAATTGGGGAATACACGTAGTGAGTTGAAAAATGGATAATTGTTGGAGTATTGTAGATACCAGTGAGCCTCCAGGCCCACGTTGCCTCGGGTCAAGAACATACATGGTAGATTCCTAATAATACATTGTATTGCATTACATACCATACAACTTATTTCACGAATTCCTTGACCAAAATGAGTTTATTCTGGTACTGTTCATAAGAGATCTGGCCCGTAACCACCGTGCTTCTACACCTGCATTGCTTGCTGTTTGGGGGTTTTAGGCCGGGTTTCTGTACAGCACTTTGAGAAATCAGCTGATGTACGAAGGGCTTTATAAATACATTTGATTTGATTTGATTTAGTACCTCCTCTTTGTTGGAGCTCAGGCTGAGCACAGCCAATGGGCTGCTAGGAGTGCTGCTGGCTGCAGGCTGGAGCTCGCGGGCGGATCCGGACTGAGGTGAAGGGGAGGCGCCCAGCGTCTGACTGGTCAATTTGTTCCCCACGGTGGAGGAGAGGTAGTGTTTAACCTGCTGTCTCAGGGAGGCCTGGAGGTGGTACTTGGTGGGGTTCTCCAGGTGGGTCTGAACCTGAAGGAGAGAGAGAGACGGGGGTTAGATAGAGTAGAGGCCTGGATGGAGAGAGAGAGAGAGAGAGGGGGAGAGAGAGAGACAGGGGGGGGGGAGTGAGAGACAAAGGGGGGAATAGTGAGAGATAGAGGGGGGGGGGGGGAGTGAGAGACAGAGAGAGGGGATAGTGAGAGACAGAGAGGGGGGGAGAGTGAGAGACAGAGAGGGGGGATAGCGAGAGATAGAGGGGGGGGAGTGAGAGACAAAGGGGGGGATAGTGAGAGAGAGAGGGGGGGAGTGAGAGACAAAGGGGGGGATAGTGAGAGAGAGAGAGAGGGGGGGAGTGAGAGACAAAGGGGGGGATAGTGAGAGAGAGAGAGAGGGGGGGGAGTGAGAGACAGAGAGGGGGGGACAGTGAAAGACAGAGAGGGGGGATAGTGAGAGACAGAGAGGGGGGGATAGTGAGAGACAGATTGGGGGGATAGTGAAAGACAGAGAGAGGGGATAGTGAAAGACAGAGAGGGGGGATAGTGAGAGACAGAGAGGGGGGGAGTGAGAGACAGAGGGGGGGGGGGGTGAGAGACAGAGAAGGGGGATGGTGAGAGACAGAGAGAGGGGATAGTGAGAGACAGAGAAGGGGGATAGTGAGAGACAGAGAGGGGATAGTGAAAGACAGAGAGGGGGGATAGTGAGAGACAGAGAAGGGGGATAGTGAGAGACAGAGAGGGGGGATAGTGAAAGACAGAGAAGGGGGGGAGTGAGAGACAGAGAAGGGGGATAGTGAGAGACAGAGAAGGGGGATAGTGAGAGACAGAGAGGGGGGATAGTGAGAGACAGAGAAGGGGGATAGTGAAAGACAGAGAAGGGGGATAGTGAAAGACAGAGAGGGGATAGTGAGAGACAGAGAGGGGGGGAGTGAGAGACAGAGAAGGGGGATGGTGAGAGACAGAGAGAGGGGATAGTGAGAGACAGAGAAGGGGGATAGTGAGAGACAGAGAGGGGATAGTGAGAGACAGAGAAGGGGGATAGTGAGAGACAGAGAAGGGGGATAGTGAGAGACAGAGAAGGGGGATAGTGAGAGACAGAGAGGGGGGATAGTGAGAGACAGAGAGGGGGGATAGTGAGAGACAGAGAGGGGATAGTGAGAGACAGAGAAGGGGGATAGTGAGAGACAGAGAGGGGATAGTGAGAGACAGAGAAGGGGGATAGTGAGAGACAGAGAGGGGATAGTGAGAGACAGAGAAGGGGGATAGTGAGAGACAGAGAAGGGGGATAGTGAGAGACAGAGAGGGGGGATAGTGAGAGACAGAGAGGGGGGATAGTGAGAGACAGAGAGGGGATAGTGAGAGACAGAGAAGGGGGATAGTGAGAGACAGAGAGGGGGGATAGTGAGAGACAGAGAAGGGGGATAGTGAAAGACAGAGAAGGGGGATAGTGAAAGACAGAGAGGGGATAGTGAACGACAGAGAGAGGGGATAGTGAAAGACAGAGAGGGGGGATAGTGAGAGACAGAGAGGGGGGGAGTGAGAGACAGAGGGGGGGAGTGAGAGACAGAGAAGGGGGATGGTGAGAGACAGAGAGAGGGGATAGTGAGAGACAGAGAAGGGGGATAGTGAGAGACAGAGAGGGGATAGTGAGAGACAGAGAAGGGGGATAGTGAGAGACAGAGAAGGGGGATAGTGAGAGACAGAGAGGGGGGATAGTGAGAGACAGAGAGGGGGGATAGTGAGAGACAGAGAGGGGATAGTGAGAGACAGAGAAGGGGGATAGTGAGAGACAGAGAGGGGATAGTGAGAGACAGAGAAGGGGGATAGTGAGAGACAGAGAGGGGATAGTGAGAGACAGAGAAGGGGGATAGTGAGAGACAGAGAAGGGGGATAGTGAGAGACAGAGAGGGGGGATAGTGAGAGACAGAGAGGGGGGATAGTGAGAGACAGAGAGGGGATAGTGAGAGACAGAGAAGGGGGATAGTGAGAGACAGAGAGGGGATAGTGAGAGACAGAGAAGGGGGATAGTGAGAGACAGAGAGGGGGGATAGTGAGAGACAGAGAAGGGGGATAGTGAGAGACAGAGAAGGGGGATAGTGAGAGACAGAGAGGGGGGATAGTGAGAGACAGAGAAGGGGGATAGTGAGAGACAGAGAGTGGAGAGAGAAAGAGGGAGAGATGGGAAGTCATTGAGGAAAGGCAGATATCAGGTTGTTATAATGCACTGTAAGCCCTGTCATCAACATGTACGGCTTCCTTAGAAATGTAACACAGTATCTGCAACAGCTCCCACTTCGATTTAAAACGTTTGTGGTCAAAAGCAAAACCAGTCCTCCCTAAACCCAGTCCTCCCCAAAACCAACACAGTCCTCCTCAAACCCAGTTCTCCCTAAACCCAGTCCTCCCCAAAACAAACCCAGTCCTCCCCAAAACAAACCCAGTCCTCCCCAAATCCAGTCCTCCTCAAACCCAGTCCTCCCCAAACCCAGTCCTCCTCAAACCCAGTCCTCCCCAAACCCAGTCCTCCTCAAACCCAGCCCTCCCCAAACCCAGCCTCCCCAAAACCAGTCCTCCCCAAACCCAGTCCTCCCCAAACCCAGCCCTCCCCAAAACCAGTCCTCCCCAAACCCAGCCATCCCCAAGCGCAATCCTCCCCAAGCCCAGCACTCCCAAAATCCAGCCTCCCCCAAACCCCAGCCCTCCTCAAGACCAGCCCTCCTCAAGACCAACCCTCCTCAAGACCTCCTCAAGACCAGCCCTCCTCAAGACCAGCCCTGTCCAAGACCAGCCCTCCTCAAGACCATCTCTCCTCAAGACCTCCTCAAGACCAGCCCTCCCCAAGACCAGCCCTCCTCAAGACCAGCCCTGCCCAAGACCTCCTCAAGACCATCTCTTCTCAAGACCTCCTCAAGACCAGCCCTCCTCAAGACCTCCTCAAGACCAGCCCTCCTCAAGACCTCCTCAAGACCAGCCCTCCTCAAGACCAGCCCTGCCCAAGACCAGCCCTCCTCAAGACCATCTCTCCTCAAGACCTCCTCAAGACCAGCCTTCCTCAAGACCAGCCCTCCTCAAGACCATCTCTCCTCAAGACCTCCTCAAGACCAGCCCTCCCCAAGACCAGCCCTCCTCAAGACCTCCTCAAGACCAGCCCTCCTCAAGACCTCCTCAAGACCAGCCCTCCCCAAGACCAGCCCTCCTCAAGACCTCCTCAAGACCAGCCCTCCTCAAGACCTCCTCAAGACCAGCCCTCTCCAAGACCTCCTCAAGACCTCAAGACCATCTCTCCTCAAGACCTCCTCAAGACCAGCCCTCCTCAAGACCAGCCCTCCTCAAGACCAGCCCTCCTCAAGACCAGCCCTCCTCAAGACCAGCCCTCCTCAAGACCAGCCCTCCTCAAGACCAGCCCTCCCCAAGACCAGCCCTCCTCAAGACCAGCCCTCCTCAAGACCAGCCCTCCCCAAGACCAGCCCTCCTCAAGACCAGCCCTCCTCAAGACCAGCCCTCCCCAAGACCAGCCCTCCTCAAGACCAGCCCTCCCCAAGACCAGCCCTCCTCAAGACCAGACCTCCCCAAGACCAGCCCTGCCCAAGACCTCCTCAAGACCATCTCTCCTCAAGACCTCCTCAAGACCAGCCCTCCTCAAGACCTCCTCAAGACCAGCCCTCCTCAAGACCTCCTCAAGACCAGCCCTCCTCAAGACCAGCCCTGCCCAAGACCAGCCCTCCTCAAGACCATCTCTCCTCAAGACCTCCTCAAGACCAGCCTTCCTCAAGACCAGCCCTCCTCAAGACCATCTCTCCTCAAGACCTCCTCAAGACCAGCCCTCCCCAAGACCAGCCCTCCTCAAGACCTCCTCAAGACCAGCCCTCCTCAAGACCTCCTCAAGACCAGCCCTCCCCAAGACCAGCCCTCCTCAAGACCAGCCCTCCTCAAGACCTCCTCAAGACCAGCCCTCTCCAAGACCTCCTCAAGACCTCAAGACCATCTCTCCTCAAGACCTCCTCAAGACCAGCCCTCCTCAAGACCAGCCCTCCTCAAGACCAGCCCTCCTCAAGACCAGCCCTCCTCAAGACCAGCCCTCCTCAAGACCAGCCCTCCCCAAGACCAGCCCTCCTCAAGACCAGCCCTCCTCAAGACCAGCCCTCCTCAAGACCAGCCCTCCCCAAGACCAGCCCTCCTCAAGACCAGCCCTCCCCAAGACCAGCCCTCCTCAAGACCAGCCCTCCCCAAGACCAGCCCTCCTCAAGACCAGACCTCCCCAAGACCAGCCCTCCCCAAGACCAGCCCTCCTCAAGACCAGACCTCCCCAAGACCAGCCCTCCCCAAGCCCTCCAGGGCATGATGTATTGACAGTAGATGTAGGGAAACAGGTTGGACAGGCTGAAAGGGTCAGGGTTGTGATTCATAGCCATGTTGCTGATGGTCAATGTGTTTGGGGGACTGCAGGACTCCTGCACTGTAGTATCTTATTATCATGTCCGCAATTCTGGAACGCTCCAATTGTAATTTCTTTGACACACAAACAGACCAGGCGTTTATAGTGAATTGCAAACCCAACAGCCCTCAGAGAGCTTCAGGAAAGTCATGACCTTACCTTGAGGACTTCCACAGGGACCTGGGCAGAGGGTGGTCGGGCTCCGGTATGCTCTGGGGCCATGGAGATGGCTGGGGAGGAGTCGGTGGTGCGTAGCTGGGCTGAGGAGACCTGCTGCTGGGCCTCTCTCCTCTCCTGGTCCCTGGCCTGCTGGCGCATCAGCTCCTGCCTCATCAACACCCGAGACGTCATCACTGAGCTGGAGGAGGGACACACCGTATCAGAGGGGGGTGGAGACAGGCTGCAGGCGGAGGGAAGGGGGACAGAGTCAGGTCAGTTTAAAAAACACATACATGTTAAAACAGGGTACAGGGGGAGAACATGAAGGACAGAGTCAGGACAGTTTAAAAACCATATAAAGTGCATTCGGAAAGTATTCAGACCCCTTCCTCCACATTTTGTTAAGTTACAGCCGTATTCTAAAATCAATTAAATGAAATATTTTCCTCATCAATCTACACACAACACCCCATAATGACAAAGCAAAAACAGGTTTTTAAGAAATGTTTGCTAATTTAGTAATAATAAAAACAGAAATAGCTTATTTAAGTATTCAGACCCTTTGCTATGAGACTCGAAATTGAGCTCAGGTGCATCCTGTTTCCATTGATCATCCTTGAGATGTTTCTACAACTTGGAGTCCACCTGTGGTAAATTCAATTGATTGGACATGATTTGGAAAGACACACACCTGTCTATATAAGGTCCCACAGTTGACAGTACATGTCAGAGCCAAAACCAAGCCATCAGGTCGAAGGAATTGTCCGTAGAGCTCCGAGACAGGATTGTGTCGATGCACAGGTGTGCCAAGCTTTTAGCGTCATACCCAAGAAGACTCAAGGCTGTAATCGCTGCAAAGGTGCTTCAACAAAGTACTGAGTAAAGGGTCTGAATAAATGTGATTTTCAGTTTTTTATTTTGAATGAATGAGCGAAAATTTCTACAAATCTGTTTTTGTTTTGTCATTGTGGGGTGTTGTGTGTAGATTGTTGAGGGGGGAAAACAATTTAATACGTTTTAGAATAAGGCTGCAACGTAACAAAATGGGGAAAAAGTCAAAGGGTCTGAATACTTTCCGAAAGTACTGAACACATTAAAACAGGCTGTAGGGGGGAGGGATAACCTGATGAAATGTATTTATAGCTGTCTTGTAGTTTGTAATGTATTTATAGCTGTCTTGTAGTTTGTACTGTATATATAGCTGTCCTGTAGTTTGTAATGTATTTATAGCTGTCCTGTAGTTTGTACTGTATATATAGCTGTCCTGTAGTTTGTAATGTATTTATAGCTGTCCTGTAGTTTGTACTGTATATATAGCTGTCTTGTAGTTTGTAATGTATATATAGCTGTCCTGTAGTTTGTAATGTATTTATAGCTGTCCTGTAGTTTGTACTGTATTTATAGCTGTCCTGTAGTTTGTACTGTATTTATAGCTGTCCTGTAGTTTGTACTGTATATATAGCTGTCCTGTAGTTTGTAATGTATTTATAGCTGTCCTGTAGTGTGTAATGTATTTATAGCTGTCCTGTAGTGTGTAATGTATTTATAGCTGTCCTGTAGTTTGTAATGTATTTATAGCTGTCCTGTAGTTTGTACTGTATTTATAGCTGTCCTGTAGTTTGTACTGTATATATAGCTGTCCTGTAGTTTGTAATGTATTTATAGCTGTCCTGTAGTTTGTAATGTATTTATAGCTGTCCTGTAGTGTGTAATGTATTTATAGCTGTCCTGTAGTTTGTACTGTATTTATAGCTGTCCTGTAGTTTGTACTGTATTTATAGCTGTCTTGTAGTTTATACTGTATTTATAGCTGTCCTGTAGTTTGTACTGTATTTATAGCTGTCCTGTAGTTTGTACTGTATTTATAGCTGTCTTGTAGTTTATACTGTATTTATAGCTGTCCTGTAGTTTGTACTGTATTTATAGCTGTCCTGTAGTTTGTACTGTATTTATAGCTGTCTTGTAGTTTATACTGTATTTATAGCTGTCCTGTAGTTTGTAATGTATATATAGCTGTCCTGTAGTTTGTACTGTATTTATAGCTGTCCTGTAGTTTGTAATGTATATATAGCTGTCCTGTAGTTTGTACTGTATTTATAGCTGTCCTGTAGTTTGTAATGTATATATAGCTGTCCTGTAGTTTGTACTGTATTTATAGCTGTCTTGTAGTTTGTAATGTATATATAGCTGTCCTGTAGTTTGTAATGTATATATAGCTGTCCTGTAGTTTGTAATGTATTTATAGCTGTCTTGTAGTTTGTAATGTATTTATAGCTGTCCTGTAGTTTGTAATGTATTTATAGCTGTCCTGTAGTTTGTAATGTATTTATAGCTGTCTTGTAGTTTGTAATGTATTTATAGCTGTCCTGTAGTTTGTAATGTATATATAGCTGTCCTGTAGTTTGTAATGTATTTATAGCTGTCTTGTAGTCTGTACTGTATTTATAGCTGTCTTGTAGTTTGTAATGTATTTATAGCTGTCTTGTAGTTTGTAATGTATTTATAGCTGTCTTGTAGTTTGTAATGTATTTATAGCTGTCTTGTAGTTTACTGTATTTATAGCTGTCTTGTAGTTTGTAATGTATTGATAGCTGTCTTGTAGTTTGTAATGTATTTATAGCTGTCTTGTAGTTTGTACTGTATTTATAGCTGTCTTGTAGTTTGTAATGTATTTATAGCTGTCTTGTAGTTTGCACTGTATTTATAGCTGTCTTGTGGTTTGTAATGTATTTATAGCTGTCTCGTAGTTTGTAATGTATTCATAGCTGTCTCGTAGTTTGTAATGTATTTATAGCTGTCTTGTGGTTTGTAATGTATTTATAGCTGTCTTGTAGTTTGTAATGTATTCATAGCTGTCTCGTAGTTTGTAATGTATTTATAGCTGTCTTGTGGTTTGTAATGTATTTATAGCTGTCTTGTGGTTTGTAATGTATTTATAGCTGTCTTGTAGGTTGTAATGTATTTATAGCTGTCTTGTAGTTTTTATAGCTGTCTGTAGTTTTTATACTGTATTTATAGCTGTCTTGTAGTTTGTACTGTATTTATAGCTGTCTTGTAGTTTGTACTGTATTTATAGCTGTCTTGTAGTTTGTACTGTATTTATAGCTGTCTTGTAGTTTGTAATGTATTTATAGCTGTCTTGTAGTTTGTACTGTATTTATAGCTGTCTTGTAGTTTGTAATGTATTTATAGCTGTCTTGTAGTTTGTAATGTATTTATAGCTATCTTGTAGTTTGTAATGTATTTATAGCTGTCTTGTAGTTTGTAATGTATTTATAGCTGTCGTGTAGTTTGTACTGTATTTATAGCTGTCTTGTAGTTTGTAATGTATTTATAGCTGTCTTGTAGTTTGTAATGTATATATAGCTGTCCTGTAGTTTGTAATGTATATATAGCTGTCCTGTAGTTTATACTGTATTTATAGCTGTCTTGTAGTTTGTAATGTATTTATAGCTGTCTTGTAGTTTGTAATGTATTTATAGCTGTCTTGTAGTTTGTAATGTATTTATAGCTGTCTTGTAGTTTGTAATGTATTTATAGCTGTCTTGTAGTTTGTAATGTATTTATAGCTGTCTTGTAGTTTGTAATGTATTTATAGCTGTCTTGTAGTTTATACTGTATTTATAGCTGTCTTGTAGTTTGTAATGTATTTATAGCTGTCTTGTAGTTTGTAATGTATTTATAGCTGTCCTGTAGTTTGTAATGTATTTATAGCTGTCCTGTAGTTTGTAATGTATTTATAGCTGTCCTGTAGTTTGTAATGTATTTATAGCTGTCTTGTAGTTTGTAATGTATTTATAGCTGTCTTGTAGTTTATACTGTATTTATAGCTGTCTTGTAGTTTGTAATGTATTTATAGCTGTCTTGTAGTTTGTAATGTATTTATAGCTGTCTTGTAGTTTATACTGTATTTATAGCTGTCTTGTAGTTTGTACTGTATTTATAGCTGTCTTGTAGTTTGTAATGTATTTATAGCTGTCTTGTAGTTTGTACTGTATTTACAGCTGTCTTGTAGTTTGTAATGTATTTATAGCTGTCTTGTAGTTTGTAATGTATTTATAGCTGTCTTGTAGTTTGTAATGTATTTATAGCTGTCTTGTAGTTTATACTGTATTTATAGCTGTCTTGTAGTTTGTAATGTATTTATAGCTGTCTTGTAGTTTGTAATGTATTTATAGCTGTCTTGTAGTTTGTAATGTATTTATAGCTGTCTTGTAGTTTATACTGTATTTATAGCTGTCTTGTAGTTTGTAATGTATTTATAGCTGTCTTGTAGTTTGTAATGTATTTATAGCTGTCTTGTAGTTTATACTGTATTTATAGCTGTCTTGTAGTTTGTAATGTATTTATAGCTGTCTTGTAGTTTGTAATGTATTTATAGCTGTCCTGTAGTTTGTAATGTATTTATAGCTGTCTTGTAGTTTGTAATGTATTTATAGCTGTCTTGTAGTTTATACTGTATTTATAGCTGTCTTGTAGTTTGTAATGTATTTATAGCTGTCTTGTAGTTTATACTGTATTTATAGCTGTCTTGTAGTTTGTAGTGTATTTATAGCTGTCTTGTAGTTTGTAATGTATTTATAGCTGTCTTGTAGTTTGTACTGTATTTATAGCTGTCTTGTAGTTTGTACTGTATTTATAGCTGTCTTGTAGTTTATACTGTATTTATAGCTGTCTTGTAGTTTATACTGTATTTATAGCTGTCTTGTAGTTTGTACTGTATTTATAGCTGTCTTGTAGTTTGTAATGTATTTATAGCTGTCTTGTAGTTTGTAATGTATTTATAGCTGTCTTGTAGTCTGTACTGTATTTATAGCTGTCTTGTAGTTTGTAATGTATTTATAGCTGTCTTGTAGTTTGTAATGTATTTATAGCTGTCTTGTAGTTTGTAATGTATTTATAGCTGTCTTGTAGTTTACTGTATTTATAGCTGTCTTGTAGTTTGTAATGTATTGATAGCTGTCTTGTAGTTTGTAATGTATTTATAGCTGTCTTGTAGTTTGTACTGTATTTATAGCTGTCTTGTGGTTTGTAATGTATTTATAGCTGTCTTGTAGTTTGTAATGTATTCATAGCTGTCTCGTAGTTTGTAATGTATTTATAGCTGTCTTGTGGTTTGTAATGTATTTATAGCTGTCTTGTGGTTTGTAATGTATTTATAGCTGTCTTGTAGTTTGTAATGTATTTATAGCTGTCTTGTAGTTTTTATAGCTGTCTGTAGTTTTTATACTGTATTTATAACTGTCTTGTAGTTTGTACTGTATTTATAGCTGTCTTGTAGTTTGTACTGTATTTATAGCTGTCTTGTGGTTTGTACTGTATTTATAGCTGTCTTGTAGTTTGTAATGTATTTATAGCTGTCTTGTAGTTTGTAATGTATTTATAGCTGTCTTGTAGTTTGTACTGTATTTATAGCTGTCTTGTAGTTTGTAATGTATTTATAGCTGTCTTGTAGTTTGTAATGTATTTATAGCTATCTTGTAGTTTGTAATGTATTTATAGCTGTCTTGTAGTTTGTAATGTATTTATAGCTGTCGTGTAGTTTGTACTGTATTTATAGCTGTCTTGTAGTTTGTAATGTATTTATAGCTGTCTTGTAGTTTGTAATGTATTTATAGCTGTCTTGTAGTTTGTACTGTATTTATAGCTATCTTGTAGTTTGTAATGTATTTATAGCTGTCTTGTAATTTGTACTGTATTTATAGCTGTCTTGTAGTTTGCACTGTATTTATAGCTGTCGTGTAGTTTGTAATGTATTTATAGCTGTCTTGTAGTTTGTACTGTATTTATAGCTGTCGTGTAGTTTGTACTGTATTTATAGCTGTCTTGTAGTTTGTAATGTATTTATAGCTGTCTTGTAGTTTGTAATGTATTTATAGCTGTCGTGTAGTTTGTACTGTATTTATAGCTGTCTTGTAGTTTGTAATGTATTTATAGCTGTCTTATTGTATTTATAGCTGTTTTGTAGTTTGTACTGTATTTATAGCTGTCTTATTGTATTTATAGCTGTCTTGTAGTTTGTAATGTATTTATAGCTGTCTTGTAGTTTGTAATGTATGTATAGCTGTCTTGTAGTTTGTACTGTATTTATAGCTGTCTTGTAGTTTGTACTGTATTTATAGCTGTCTTGTAGTTTGTACTGTATTTATAGCTGTCTTGTAGTTTGTACTGTATTTATAGCTGTCTTGTAGTTTGTACTGTATTTATAGCTGTCTTGTAGTTTGTACTGTATTTATAGCTGTCTTGTAGTTTGTACTGTATTTATAGCTGTCTTGTAGTTTGTACTGTATTTATAGCTGTCTTGTAGTTTGTACTGTATATATAGCTGTCTTGTAGTTTGTAATGTATTTATAGCTGTCTTGTAGTTTGTACTGTATTTATAGCTGTCTTGTAGTTTGTACTGTATTGGTGTAATTTGTTCTGTTCTCAGGGCACCATTGTAAATTAGGCAGTTGTCTCAATTGGGTTCCCCTGAATAAATAAAAAGTTAATAAAAAAACAAGACCCGTCAGTCTCCCTGATAAAGAGGCAGACCTCAGCGAGAAATAGAAGTGACGATATTATGTAGTTACAACAATATGTAGCAAAGTTGAGGTCAGAGTTCAGATGGCTTGTTACATTAGAACAGTTACATTATAGAAGAAGTCCGTTTACACAAGACAGAGACAACTGAAAGTACAGAAGACTATTTCACAAGACTCTGTGGTCACATGTAGATAGATACATTTCCATTCAGCGAAATAACAGCTCATGACTCACTCACTGGGAAGCACCTGGATCTGAACTAAAAACAAACAACACACTAAACACCCTTGTACCCTTACACAGGGGACCCTAACCCTCTTCTGTAAACATCATCTTTCTCAAAGTGTATTCTGGTTGATTCAGTCACTGGGAAGCCCCTGGACCCGAGACGAGGAGATGGGGGAATATAAAGAAAAACCAGTGACGGGCAACTTTGATGGGAGCCACAAAAAATCTGAACTCATCAGTAGCCCGTGGTTCTGAACTCATCAGTGGTTCTGAACTCATCAGTAGCCCTGAACTCATCAGTGGCCCGTGGTTCTGAACTCATCAGTAGCCCTGAACTCATCAGTGGTTCTGAACTCATCAGTAGCCCTGAACTCATCAGTGGTTCTGAACTCATCAGTGGTTCTGAACTCATCAGTGGTTCTGAACTCATCAGTAGCCCTGAACTCATCAGTGGTTCTGAACTCATCAGTGGTTCTGAACTCATCAGTAGCCCTGAACTCATCAGTAGCCTGTGGTTCTGAACTCATCAGTAGCCCTGAACTCATCAGTAGCCCTGAACTCATCAGTAGCACTGAACTCATCAGTGGCCCGTGGTTCTGAACTCATCAGTAGCCCTGAACTCATCAGTGGTTCTGAACTCATCAGTAGCCCTGAACTCATCAGTGGTTCTGAACTCATCAGTGGTTCTGAACTCATCAGTAGCCCTGAACTCATCAGTAGCCTGTGGTTCTGAACTCATCAGTAGCCCTGAACTCATCAGTAGCCCTGAACTCATCAGTAGCCCTGAACTCATCAGTAGCCCTGAACTCATCAGTAGCCTGTGGTTCTGAACTCATCAGTAGCCTGTGGTTCTGAACTCATCAGTAGCCCGTGGTTCTGTGTAACCACATGCATACCCACAAATGCAGTCAGAACCGGAACTAGCCACCTCGCCAGCAAAACATTTTAAGCGGTCCCCCCTCTTGATAGCAGAGATAATTTTTGTTTACATTTTAGAGTTAATTTCCTTAAATTCTACACATTTTGCCATGGGGCATAGATAACGTGTTGCAGTTTTAAAGCACGTTTGCTTCAATTCTACACATTTGTGCTCCGATTCTTGAAGCTGGGTGGGCCTAAGACTAATTTTCCAACTTTTTTTTCATCATCTAAATGTATTTCTTTGCAGAAATGCCCTTTTGAGCATGTGGACTTTCATGTGCCTTAATAACTTAAAAACAAACCTGTATGTAATCTGTAAATATACATCAAAAGTGAAAATCACAAAGCTGTTTAGACACAGAGAAAATACAGAAATCTCGCCTAGCCATGATTGGTTGAGATAATAAGGGGGCTGGGACATTCAGGAGAAACAGAGTTTGTATATTATCTACCTCACTTGCTTTGGCAATGTTAACACATGTAAAGTGTAAATACAACTTTCAATTTTCTTTTTTTTCTTTTTTCTTTTTTTACCTTTTTGTAACTAGGCAAGTCAGTTAAGAACAAATTCTTATTTACAATGACGGCCTAGGAACGGTGGGTTAACTGCCTTGTTCAGGGGCAGAAGGACAGATTTTTACCTTGTCAGCTCGGGGATTCGATCTTGCAACCATTTCAGTTACTAGTCCAACGCTCTAACCACTAGGCTACCTGCCGCAATAACAGTGTTGTCCTGAATGTATCGACACAGTTCTGTCTTCTGTGGCTAAAAGCAGTCTGGTTGAAGCCGAGTGGAAATTATTATTTAAGTGTCTCAGTTTGCTGTGACTCATCATAATTCATACACCGGTAAGAGTCTACAGTTAAAATGCCAAGAATGAGCTTATTGGCTCAAACGAAAAAGTTGTTTTCATTGCTAGCTATTGTTCACTAGACAGCTAGCTAGCTAGCCAGTTGCATACAGGTAACGTTATAAACAGCTAGCTAGCCAGTTACATACAGGTAACGTTATAAACAGCTAGCTAGCCAGTTGCATACAGGTAACGTTATAAACAGCTAGCTAGCCAGTTGCATACAGGTAACGTTATAAACAGCTAGCTAGCCAGTTGCATACAGGTAACGTTATAAACAGCTAGCTAGCCAGTTGCATACAGGTAACGTTATAAACAGCTAGCTAGCCAGTAGCATACAGGTAACGTTATAAACAGCTAGCTAGCCAGTTGCATACAGGTAACGTTATAAACAGCTAGCTAGCCAGTAGCATACAGTTCATGTTATAGCCAGCTAGCTAGCCAGTTTCATTCTGCTGTTAATATTGATTGCGAATATGCTAAACCATGCATGATACGATACTAATCTTTGTCAGTTTGTCATGTTTAACTAGCTACCGAAAATAGCAACTGTGGTGTGAATGATAATCGATTAGCAAGCTAATCAAACTAGTCACCTCCCTGACCAAGGCCCTTCTCCCCCGATGGCTCAGTTTGGCCGGAAGGCCAGCTCTAGGAAGAGTCTAGGTAATTGCAAACTTCTTCCATTTAAGAATGATGGAGGCCACTGTGTTCATGGGGATCTTCAATGATGCAGAATTTTTCCTCGACACAATCCTGTCTCGGAGCTCTACGGACAATTCCTTCGACCTCATGGCTTGGTTTTTGTTCTGAAATGCACTGTCAACTGTGGGACGTTATATAGACAGGTGTGTGCCTTTCCAAATCATATCGAATCAATTGAATTTACCACAGGTGGACTCCAATCAAGTTGTAGTAACATCTCAAGGATGATCAATGGAAACAGGATGCACCTGAGCTCAATTTCGAATCTCATAGCAAAGGGTCTGAATGCTTATGTAAATAAGGTATTTTAGTTTTTTAATTTAAATACATTTGCAAAAATGTCTCGAAAACCTGTTTTTTGCTTTGTCATTATGGGGTATTGTGATGTCATTATGGGGTATTGTGATGTCATTATGGGGTATTGTGATGTCATTATGGGGTATTGTGTGTAGATAGATGATGAAATAAAATAATTTAATCCATTTTAGAATAAGGCTGTAACGTAACAAAATGTGGGAAAAAGTCAAGGGGTCTGAATACTACAAAAGGGGGTTGCCCATTCCTCCACTAAACAGTCAGAAATTCCCACAAGATCCTGCTTGGCCTTGCAGAAACATTTACTATGTAAGGTTGCACTGGGACGGCTCTAATCTCAACCCAACAACAAGGGGATATGTCTCCCCTACATCCTAAACCCCCCCGCTGTAAACATCATCTTCCTAAGGGCGGAACCCTTAGTCAGTCACTCACTGGGAAGCCCCTGGATAGAGGAGACAAAGGGGATCAGAATTACACATTCACGTTACCCAACACCTTACCTCCACACCGGGGAGGGCTTTCCCAGTCAGAATTTCCCACAACATGATCACGCTTGAACTAACATGACTATCTAAGGTTTTGTGTGAGTCTAAGATCAATATTACTATCTAAAGTTGTGAAAGTAAGTTACTACTGTAACCTTCAACAAACGAACACAACCTCTCCACAGTGGAAGTGAAGATATCTCATATTTGGTTATATATTGTTCGTGCTACTAATACTATACACACATTCATGCTGAGTCACTGGTGAGTACACTGTGGAAACTCCCAGGGTACTGACTGACAGGAATCACAGCAGTAACCTGATGCCCAGCTTCGCACACATACATGCACACAAACACAGAGAGACAGAGAGAGAGAGACAGACAGCGAGAGACAGACAGACAGCGAGAGACAGACAGACAGCGAGAGACAGACAGCGACAGACAGACAGACAGACAGACAGAGAGAGAGAGAGAGAGGGGGGGGGAGAGGGGGGAGACAGTGAGAGACATACAGTGAGAGACAGACAGACAGACAGACAGACAGACAGACAGACAGACAGACAGACAGACAGACAGACAGACAGACAAACAGCGAGAGACAGAAAGTGAGTGACAGACAGACAGAGAGTGAGAGAGAGAGAGAGGGGGGAGACAGAGAGACATACAGCGAGAAACAGACAAATAGAGAGAGGGGGAGTGAGAGACAGACAGCGAGAGACAGACAGACAGAGAGACAGACAGAGAGAGGGAGAGACAGACAGCGTGACAGACAGCGAGAGACAGACAGACATAGAGAGAGAGAGAGAGAAAGAGAGAGAGAGAGAGAGAGAGAGAGAGAGAGAGAGAGAGAGAGAGAGAGGGGGGGGGGGGAGACAGTGAGAGACATACAGCGAGAGACAGACAGATAGAGCGAGGGGGAGTGAGAGACAGACAGACAGAGAGACAGACAGACAGAGAGAGGGAGAGACAGTGAGAGACAGACAGCGTGACAGACAGACAGCGAGAGACAGACGGACAGAGAGAGGGGGGGGGTTCAGCCTCTCGCCCAGCAAGGCATGCACAGACACGCTATGTTAAACAGTACTACAAAATGGACAGAGGGGAAAGTAATGAGAGGAAGGACAGAGATGAATGTGGTGTCTGGTCTCACCTAGAACCGTGTGTGTGTGTGTGTGTGTGTGTGTGTGTGTGTGTGTGTGTGTGTGTGTGTGTGTGTGTGTGTGTGTGTGTGTGTGTGTGTGTGTGTGTGTGTGTGTGTTCACCTCAGAGTGATGGGCTGGCTTTACAGCTGGTAGAAGGTATCAGTCTGAAGAGAGGATGCTCTTGACCTCTATGTCCGCCTCTATCCCAGACTCAGGTAGGAGAGGCTCCACACTGGAAACACATACAGCTACAGGTCAGGAATATACAGCTACAGGTCAGTAACATACAACTACAGGTCAGGAACATACAACTACAGGTCAGGAACATACAACTACAGGTCAGTAATATACAACTATAGGTCAGTAACATACAACTACAGGTCAGTCTACATACAACTACAGGTCAGTCTACATACAACTACAGGTCAGTAATATACAACTACAGGTCAGTAACATACAACTACAGGTCAGTAACATACAACTACAGGTCAGTAACATACAACTACAGGTCAGTAATATACAACTACAGGTCAGTAACATACAGCTACAGGTCAGTAACATACAACTACAGGTCAGTAATATACAACTACAGGTCAGTAATATACAACTACAGGTCAGTAATATACAACTACAGGTCAGTAACATACAACTACAGGTCAGGAACATACAACTACAGGCCAGTAACATACAACTACAGGTCAGTAACATACAACTACAGGTCAGTAACATACAACTACAGGTCAGTAACATACAACTACAGGTCAGTAATATACAACTACAGGTCAGTAATATACAACTACAGGTCAGTAACATACAACTACAGGTCAGTAACATACAACTACAGGTCAGGAACATACAACTACAGGTCAGTAACATACAACTACAGGTCAGTAGTATACAACTACAGGTCAGTAACATACAACTACAGGTCAGTAATATACAACTACAGGTCAGTAACATACAACTACAGGTCAGTAACATACAACTACAGGTCAGGAACATACAACTACAGGTCAGGAATATACAACTACAGGTCAGTAACATATATTAAAACACAGAGACATACAGTGGTCCCATGTGGCTCAGTTGGTAAGAGTCAAATAAAATAAAATCTTATTGTTCACATACACATGGTTAGCAGATGTTAATGCGAGTGTATCAAAATGCTTGTGCTTCTAGTTCCAAACAGTGCAGTAATATCTAACAAGTAATCTAACAATTCCCCAACAACTACCAAATACACACAAATCTAAAGGGAGGAATAACAATATGTACATATAAATATATGGATGAGCGGCATAGGCATGGTGCAATAGATGGTATAAGGTACAGTATATACATATGAGATGAGTAATGTAAGATATGTTAACATTATTGAAGTGCCATTGTTTAAAGTGACGAGTGATCCATTTATTAAAGTGGCAAGTGATATGAGTCTCTATGTAGGCAGCAGCCTCTCTGAGTTATTTCAGTTTTGCGCGAATCCCGCCATCTATCCACGATTTCTGGTTAGGATAGGTTTTAATAGTCACAGTGGGTACAACATCTCCAATGCACTTCTTTATAAACACACTCACAGAGTCAGCGTATAGATCGATGATATTCTCTGAGGCTGCTCGGAACATTTGTCAGTCCGCGTGATCAAAACAATCTTGAAGCGTGGATTCCGATTGGTCAGACCAGCGTTGAATGGTTCTAGTCACGGGTACATCCCGTTTGAGTTTCTGCCTATAAGACGGTAGGAGCAAGATGGAGTTGTGGTCGGATTTGCCGAAGGGAGGGCCTTGTATGCATCGCCTGAAGTTAGAGTAGCAGTGGTCCAGTGTATTGCCCGCGCGAGTGCTGCAATCAATATGCTGATAGAATTTAGGTAGCCTTGTTTTCAAATTTGCTTTGTTAAAATCCCCAGCTACAATAAATGCAGCCTCGGGATATATGGTTTCCAGTTTACATAGAGTCCAGTGAAGTTCCTTGAGGGCCGTCATGGTGTCTGCTTGAGGGGGGATATACACAGCTGTGACGATAACTGATGAGAATTCTCTTGGGAGGTAAAATGGCCGGCATTTGATTGTAAGGAATTCTATGTTGGGTGAGCAGAAGGACTTGAGTTCCTGTATGTTGTTATGATTACACCATGAGTCGTTAATCATGGAGCATACACCCCCCGCCCTTCTTCTTCTTCCCAGAGAGGTGTTAATCTCTGTCGGTGTGATGCATGAAGAAGCCCAGTGGTTGAACCGACTCCAACAACATATCCCGAGAGTGAGCCATGTTTCCGTGAAGCAGAGAATGTTACAATTTCTGATGTCTCTCTGGAAGGCAACCCTTGCTCTAATTTCATCTACCTTGTTGTCAAGAGACCGGACATTGGCGAGTAGTATACTTGGGAGCGGTGGGCGATGTGCACGTCTACGGAGCCTGACCAGGAGGCCGCTCCGTCTGCCTCTTCTGTAAGAAGTAATACATAAAATAAAATAAAAATACTGCATAGTTTCCTAAGGACTCGAAGCGAGACAACCATTCTGTCGGCGCTAGTGTATCGCTAGCATCGCCAGCATCGCCAAGATTGAGGGTTCAATTCTTGCAGGGATCACATAACATACTAAAAATGGGTGCTAGGTAGTATTACTATATTATCATCCAGATACATAGGAATACACAGACTGCTATGTTTTAGGTAAATCACCTCTCACTTGCAACTCTTCCTCAGGTCATGGCCTTAAAAGAGTATGTGTTCTCAGTTAACTTACCTGGTTGTATAATATTATAATCTAAAGAACAACAACGACAATAGCCAAACACAACACACCTTAACTGATAGGTGGGTGGTAGCTGGTTAAATGTCTGGTCATGTTACTTCCACATCTTTGCTCATTACATTCTAGAATGTTTCCATCAAATGAAAACAAGGACTAGGCCCAGGATGTTCCCATCAACAAGGATTAGGCCCAAGATGTTCCCATCAACTGACAACAAGGACTAGGCCCAAGATGTTCCCATCAACAACTACTAGGCCCAGGATGTTCCCATCAACAAGGACTAGGATGTTCCCATCAACAAGGACTAGGATGTTCCCATCAACAAGGACTAGGGTGTTCCCATCAACAAGGACTAGGGTGTTCCCATCAACAAGGACTAGGATGTTCCCATCAACAAGGACTAGGGCCAAGATGTTCCCATCAATTGACAACAAGGACTAGGCCCAGGATGTTCCCATCAACAACTACTAGGCCCAATATGTTCCCATCAACTGACAACAAGGACTAGGCCCAGGATGTTCCCATCAACAAGGACTAGGCCCAGGATGTTCCCATCAACAAGGACTAGGCCCAGGATGTTCCCATCAATTGACAACAAGGACTAGGCCCAGGATGTTCCCATCAACTGACAACAAGGACTAGGCCCAAGATGTTCCCATCAATTGACAACAAGGACTAGGCCCAGGATGTTCCCATCAACAAGGACTAGGATGTTCCCATCAACAAGGACTAGGATGTTCCCATCAACAAGGACTAGGCCCAGGGTGTTCCCGTCAGCTGACAACAAGGACTAGGCCCAGGATGTTCCCGTCAACTGACAACAAGGACTAGGCCCAGGATGTTCCCGTCAACTGACAACAAGGACTAGGCCCAGGATGTTCCCGTCAACAAGGCCCAGGATGTTCCCGTCAACTGACAACAAGGACTAGGCCCAGGATGTTCCCGTCAACAAGGACTAGGCCCAGGATGTTCCCGTCAACAAGGACTAGGCCCAGGATGTTCCCATCAACAAGGACTAGGCCCAGGATGTTCCCGTCAACTGACAACAAGGACTAGGCCCAGGATGTTCCCGTCAACAAGGACTAGGCCCAGGCTTGAACCTGTTCTAAACTGCTGGCGGGGGATCCATGTGCCTCACAGAGGGATGTTGGTCATTAGCTAACACAACGTGCCATTGGAACACAAATATCTACGTGACCCCAAACCTTTGAATGGTAGTGTATATATTTTTTAGGAACACAGCTAGGGCTGGGCGATATGGCCTAAATATTATATCACGGTATTTTTTTTAAATTGGACGGTATGACGGTATTTTAATTTTTTTATATTAAAAGTTGTACATTTGCTTTATGAGTAGTGAGTGATGCTAGGGAGTGGCAACACATACATTCTAAGTGTTTTCAATGTGTCTTTCTCCATTCTGATTGGTTTATACTGTTCAATTCAACTTCAACCAAAACAAATTTCAGCACTTTTATAATTTCTGCATTTCCTGCACTCAATTGCAGTGGTGGAAATAGTACCCAATTGTCATACTTGAGTAAAAGTAAAGATATGATAATAGAAAATTACTCAAGTAAAAGTGAAAGTCACCCAGCAAAATACTACTTGAGTAAAAGTCTAAAAGTATTTGGTTTTAAATATACTTAAGTATCAAAAGTAAATGTATAAATCATTTCAAATTCCTTATATTAAGAAACCCAGATGCCAGCATTTTCTTTCTTTTTTTACAGATAGCCAGGGGAACACTCCAACACTCAGACATCATTTACATACAAAGCATTTGTGTTTAGTGAGTCCTTCAGATCAAAGGCAGTAGATGACCAGGGATGTTCTCTGTTTAGTGAGTCCTCCAGATCAGAGGCAGTAGGGATGACTAGGGATGTTCTCTGTTTAGTGAGTCCACCAGATCAGAGGCAGTAGGGATGACCAGGGATGTTCTCTGTTTAGTGAGTCCTCCAGATCAGAGGCAGCAGGGATGACCAGGGATGTTCTCTGTTTAGTGAGTCCTCCAGATCAGAGGCAGTAGGGATGACCAGGGATGTTCTCTGTTTAGTGAGTCCTCCAGATCAGAGGCAGTAGGGATGACCAGGGATGTTCTCTGTTTAGTGAGTCCTCCAGATCAGAGGCTGTAGGGATGACCAGGGATGTTCTCTGTTTAGTGAGTCCTCCAGATCAGAGGCAGTAGGGATAACCAGGGATGTTCTCTGTTTAGTGAGTCCTCCAGATCAGAGGCAGTAGGGATGACCAGGGATGTTCTCTGTTTAGTGAGTCCTCCAGATCAGAGGCTGTAGGGATGACCAGGGATGTTCTCTGTTTAGTGAGTCCTCCAGATCAGAGGCAGTAGGGATGACCAGGGATGTTCTGTTGACACGTGTGTGAATTGGACCCTTTTCCTGCCCTGCTAAGCATTCAAAATGTAACAAGTATTTTTGGGTGTCAGGGAAAATGCATGGAGTAAAAAGTACATTATTTTCTTTAGGAATATAGTGAAGTAAAAGTAAAAGTAGTCAAAAATAAAAATAGGAAAGTAAAGTATAGATACCAAAAAAAAAACGACTTTAGTACTTGAAAGTATTTTTTACTTAAGTAGTACTTGAAAGTATTTTTACTTAAGTACTTTACACCACTGCTCAATTGAGAGAATTTCCACACTGCCACGTAGGGCTGCACGATATGGGCAAATTGCAAATTGTTGCAATTGCGATTTGACTTGCCAAGTAGAGCAAAACTGTTGGAATCATGGAAATAGAATGACTATTCTAATTCTATAGTTAGAATATAAGAGTAGGCACTTTGAATACAGTGTTGTTTGAGATGACAACAAACTAAAATGCCAGGGAGGAGTTATTGCGACAGGGTAGGAACTAAAGTGTTGATAAGTGTTTCCTAGGGACCATATAAGCTTTGGCTACATTGCATGTTTTCTCTTGGTTACTTCATGTAGTTAACATATTCTTGTTTTGCATATTCCTCTTTGGTTTAGTAGATACTGTTGCACAAACAACATGCTGATTTAGGTCTACACCATCACTGGTATTATCAGCCTGTATTAGCTAGCTACGTTTGCTCTTAGTACATTTATTAGCTAGCGATTAGCATTAGCGGCTAACAATTAGCATCTCACAAGATTTAGGGCAACTTGCTAAGAAAAGACAAACTAGCGGTTTGCTGATGTATGAAACACAAACTAATAGTGTCATTATAGAACGCTGTGGATTTATATTAAGAAGCAAAGTGAGAACAGCGTTGTTGTCATCAACATTGTTGCATATGCTGCTTTGACCATGCAGACTGAACGCAAGTGTCTCCTGGTTGAGGAACATCAAATGTGCTCCTTGATTGACAGGTGGAGTGGTTAGGTCTGTATGGAAAGTGGCACCGAGAGAAAGCGCTATAGAAGGTAAAGTAAAAACCCAAACCGGTCCCTGCATCAATACCGGTATATCATAAAATATGGTAAATCACCCATCCCTAAACTCAGCTCAGATTTCAACTTATTTGTGTCGAGAGTTGTAATAGTAGAATGGCTGCACAAGGTGCAATTAATTTGGTATCGAACGGCCATTTTCCCTCTTATGTCATTCACTGACAGACCTTAGAGAGCTAATTATAACCAGTCAGGAATGTTGATTAACAACTGGACATATTAGCTAGATGGGTAAATTAGGTTCACCAGCTTTCTACAGTTCAGTTGCCATGGTCAGATTACATGCCCAGGGGCCTCCACCCTCCACCCCCCAGGGGCCTCCACCCCCCAGGGGCCTCCACCCCCCAGGGGCCTCCACCCTCCACCCCCCAGGGGCCTCCACCCCCCCACCCCTGTATAATAGATGATAATAGATTACCCCTGTATAATAGACTAGAGTAGATTACCCCTGTATAATAGATGATAGTAGATTACCCCTGTATAATAGATGATAGTAGATTACCCCTGTATAATAGATGATAGTAGATTACCCCTGTATAATAGATTATAGTAGATTACCACTGTATAATAGATGATGGTAGATTACCCCTGTATAATAGATGATAGTAGATTACCCCTGTATAATAGATGATAGTAGAGTATCCCCTGTATAATAGATGATAGTAGATTACCCCTGTATAATAGATGATAGTAGATTACCCCTGTATAATAGATGATAGTAGATTACCCCTGTATAATAGATGATAGTAGAGTACCCCTGTATAAGAGATGGTAGTAGATTACCCCTGTATAACAGATGATAGTAGATTACCCCTGTATAATAGATGATAGTAGATTACCCCTGTATAATAGATGATAGTAGATTACCCCTGTAAAATAGATGATAGTAGATTATAGATGGTAGTAGATTACCCCTGTATAACAGATGATAGTAGATTACCCCTGTATAATAGATGATAGTAGAGTACCCCTGTATAAGAGATGGTAGTAGATTACCCCTGTATAACAGATGATAGTAGATTACCCCTGTATAATAGATGATAGTAGATTACCCCTGTATAATAGATGATAGTAGATTACCCCTGTAAAATAGATGATAGTAGAATATAGATGATAGTAGATTACCCCTGTATAATAGATTATAGCAGATTACCCCTGTATAACAGATGATAGTAGATTACCCCTGTATAATAGATGATAGTAGATTACCCCTGTATAATAGATGATAGTAGATTACCCCTGTAAAATAGATGATAGTAGATTATAGATGATAGTAGATTACCCCTGTATAATAGATGATAGTAGGTTATAGATGGTAGTAGATTACCCCTGTATAACAGATGATAGTAGATTACCCCTGTATAACAGATGATAGTAGATTACCCCTGTATAGTAGATGATAGCAGAGTACCCCTGTATAATAGATGGTAGTATATTACCCCTGTATAATAGATGATAGTAGATTACCCCTGTATAATAGATGATAGTAGATTACCCCTGTATAATAGATGATAGTAGATTACCCCTGTATAATAGATGATAGTAGAGTACCCCTGTATAAGAGATGGTAGTAGATTACCCCTGTATAACAGATGATAGTAGATTACCCCTGTATAATAGATGATAGTAGAGTACCCCTGTATAATAGATGATAGTAGAGTACCCCTGTATAAGAGATGGTAGTAGATTACCCCTGTATAACAGATGATAGTAGATTACCCCTGTATAATAGATGATAGTAGAGTACCCCTGTATAATAGATGATAGTAGAGTACCCCTGTATAATAGATGGTAGTATATTACCCCTGTATAATAGACGATAGTAGATTACCCCTGTATAATAGATGATAGTAGAGTACCCCTGTATAATAGATGATAGTAGATTACCCCTGTAAAATTGATTATAGTAGATTACCCCTGTATAACAGATGATAGTAGATTACCCCTGTATAACAGATGATAGTAGAGTACCCCTGTATAATAGATGATAATAGATTACCCCTGTTTAATAGATGATAGTAGATTACCCCTGTATAACAGATGATAGTAGATTACCCCTGTATAACAGATGATAGTAGATTACCCCTGTATAATAGATGATAGTAGATTACCCCTGTATAATAGATGATAGCAGAGTACCCCTGTATAATAGATGATAGTAGATTACCCCTGTATAACAGACGATAGTAGATTACCCCTGTATAATAGATGATAGTAGAGTACCCCTGTATAACAGACGATAGTAGATTACCCCTGTATAATAGATGATAGCAGAGTACCCCTGTATAATAGATGATAGCAGAGTACCCCTGTATAATAGATGAAAGTAGATTACCCCTGTATAATAGATGATAGCAGAGTACCCCTGTATAATAGATGATAGTAGATTACCCCTGTATAACAGACGATACTAGATTACCCCTGTATAATAGATGATAGTAGATTATAGATGATAGTAGATTACCCCTGTATAATAGATGATAGTAGATTATAGATGGTAGTAGATTACCCCTGTATAACAGATGATAGTAGATTACCCCTGTATAACAGATGATAGTAGATTACCCCTGTATAGTAGATGATAGCAGAGTACCCCTGTATAAAAGATGATAGTAGATTACCCCTGTATAATAGACGATAGTAGATTACCCCTGTATAACAAATGATAGTAGATTACCCCTGTATAATAGATGATAGTAGATTACCCCTGTATAGTAGATGATAGCAGAGTACCCCTGTATAATAGATGATAGTAGATTACCCCTGTATAGTAGATGATAGTAGAGTACCTCTGTATAATAGATGATAGTAGATTATAGATGATAGTAGATTACCCCTGTATAATAGATGATAGTAGATTATAGATGGTAGTAGATTACCCCTGTATAACAGATGATAGTAGATTACCCCTGTATAATAGATGATAGTAGATTACCCCTGTATAGTAGATGATAGCAGAGTACCCCTGTATAACAGACGATAGTAGATTACCCCTGTATAATAGATGATAGTAGATTACCCCTGTATAATAGATGATAGTAGATTACCCCTGTAAAATAGATGATAGTAGATTATAGATGGTAGTAGATTACCCCTGTATAACAGATGATAGTAGATTACCCCTGTATAATAGATGATAGTAGAGTACCCCTGTATAAGAGATGATAGTAGAGTACCCCTGTATAACAGACGATAGTAGATTACCCCTGTATAATAGATGATAGCAGAGTACCCCTGTATAATAGATGATAGCAGAGTACCCCTGTATAATAGATGAAAGTAGATTACCCCTGTATAATAGATGATAGCAGAGTACCCCTGTATAATAGATGATAGTAGATTACCCCTGTATAATAGATGATAGTAGATTATAGATGATAGTAGATAACCCCTGTATAATAGATGATAGTAGATTATAGATGGTAGTAGATTACCCCTGTATAACAGATGATAGTAGATTACCCCTGTATAACAGATGATAGTAGATTACCCCTGTATAGTAGATGATAGCAGAGTACCCCTGTATAATAGATGATAGTAGATTACCCCTGTATAATAGACGATAGTAGATTACCCCTGTATAATAGATGATAGTAGAGTACCCCTGTATAATAGATGATAGTAGAGTACCCCTGTATAACAGATGATAGTAGATTACCCCTGTATAATAGATGATAGTAGAGTACCCCTGTATAATAGATGATAGTAGAGTACCCCTGTATAATAGATGGTAGTAGATTACCCCTGTATAATAGATGGTAGTAGATTACCCCTGTATAACAGATGATAGTAGATTACCCCTGTATAATAGATGATAGTAGAGTACCCCTGTATAATAGATGATAGTAGATTATAGATGTAGTAGATTACCCCTGTATAACAGATGATAGTAGATTACCCCTGTATAACAGATGATAGTAGATTACCCCTGTATAGTAGATGATAGCAGAGTACCCCTGTATAATAGATGATAGTAGATTACCCCTGTATAACAGACGATAGTAGATTACCCCTGTATAATAGATGATAGCAGAGTACCCCTGTATAATAGATGATAGTAGATTACCCCTGTATAATAGATTATAGTAGATTACCACTGTATAATAGACTAGAGTAGATTACCCCTGTATAATAGATGATAGTAGATTACCCCTGTATAATAGATGATAGTAGATTACCCCTGTATAATAGATTATAGTAGAGTACCCCTGTATAATAGATTATAGTAGAGTACCCCTGTATAATAGATGATAGTAGATTACCCCTGTATAATATATTATAGTAGATTACCCCTGTATAATAGATGGTAGTAGATTACCCCTGTATAATAGATGATAGTAGATTACCCCTGTATAATAGATGATAGTAGATTACCCCTGTATAATAGATGATAGTAGATTACCCCTGTATAATAGATGATAGTAGAGTACCCCTGTATAATAGATGGTAGTAGATTACCCCTGTAGAATAGATGGTAGTAGATTACCCCTGTATAATAGATGGTAGTAGATTACCCCTGTATAATAGATGATAGTAGAGTACCCCTGTATAATAGATGGTAGTAGATTATAGATGATAGTAGATTACCCCTGTATACCAGATGATGTACTTAGATGAGCACAAGTTAAGTTAATTAATTTATATGTCTTGAGAATTAGGTTCTTATTCTCCAACACCCCCTCCAACACCCCCTCCAACACCCCCTCCCCCACTTGGATTTCTCCTTACAGAAACGGCTAAAGAGCTCAAATTGGGGGAAAGCCCGATTTAATTTGCTAATAATTGCATCATTTCATTTGAAATATTTTTATTTTCAGTCTTGTGTTTAACTCAGGCCTTTTCATTCGGGGGAGCAATGTTAAAAGAATATTAGAAATATTGATTTGTTTATAACTTTTTGGGGGGACTTTGAAAACTGTTATGGTAATGAGAATGTTGGTAAATGTTGGTAAAATACATAATATCTGATGAAAAGCATAATAATAACTATGAAATAGATAAATACAGATACTATTCTCGGTTACTCAATAGGAAGTTTCGTGAGAAGGACACATTTAGCTGTTAAATGGGCTAGTAGTAGATGTTACTTTTACAACATGCCTCACTTGATAATACAATATACCCTATTCCGAAGACAGTATTGTAACATGTACCAATTTGCATGGTTACTAATGGAATAGAACTAACGTGGCTAATACATATTAATACAGCAGGTGGTCCGTCGGTAGCCGAGGCTAGTAATAGAAAGTAGATGGATCACTCACCCGGAATTAAGCACGCCAGACAGCTACAGAATGTAAACAGTGAAGCCCCGCCAACATGCCTTGGTTCTACAATTACCAGACGAATGAAACGCAAAGACAAAAACCAAACACCAGCTCACAGTCTTTATAGCCGTTATGATATGAAAACAATAATGTCCTACTCACCAATAAATAAATAAAAGAATAGCTTTGCCTTTAGGAGAAAGACAACTGATAGCCCGTGTTAGCCTGGAACCGAGCGATGGAAATCCATACCGGTCCTTGGTGGGAAAATAGGCCAATACTCTCAGAATTCGATTTAAAAAAAAAAACGTTTCAGTTTACGCAGAAATCAATATGACGACCAACAATTACTTTGTCAAAAACAACAATGTCCTCGTTTTATAATGTTGTAGAACAGGAAGCCAGGTTGACATCTCAAAAGAGGAGGTTACTCACCCGCTCACCGTTTCAACCGAGAAAATAAATGGCACGTCATTAACATTCAACTATTTCCCGTTTTAAAAAAAATTCTAGTGTCAGCGATCAAACGACAATTACAAACGAAATCAAAGAATGCCCGTCATACACTAGAGACCTTGTTAAATCGTTTTAGCTGCGTAGGCTACAGCCCGGAGAGAGAGGTATCCGAAGAGTTACAAAAAAATAGGACGCTTCTAAAGTAAACCCATTAATACCGCCACACGAGGGAGTAGTCACACATCTTTCCGTCAAATGAAACTTTGTAACATTGCAAATGTCCGAATATCCATTCTAGCGTTCTACATACTTAAACTGCATACTATTTACTAATCTCCGCATACTATTTAGCACGTACGGTTTAAACATATGCAGTATGCCACCGCCTCAACGCTGTAGCGGCTCCTGATTGGCTGAGTAGGTGGGGCGGGTCAGAGTGCGGGAGGATTTTTCCGAATTCAACAGACACGCGTCACATTAACCAGCCTGACAATAGCCTGACAACCAACCTGACAACCAGCCTGACAATAGCCTGACAACCAACCTGACAACCATCCTGACAATAGCTCATTTCCATTGTGATTCATTCCTCTAGACTCTGAAAAGAACAGGAAATGGAGTTATAGGCCTACTCAGGCTGGTTATAGGCAGACTATCAACGTTCAACCTATACCGTAGTAGACCATATAGCCCATCTATCCTATTTAAAAAGGACTTAAGACAAACAGATCATTTGGTTCCATTTCAACATATTTATTAGTGAAAATCAAAGTGTTGTAACATATATGAATTACATCAAATACACACAAAAACTTTTCAAATGGCTATTTATTGCACAGTCGGGTGCATCGCAAAATCAGAACCGCTGGACAGCAACATAATAAACTAAAGCACTGATCATTGGGTACGAGGTCAGAATATGTTCATGCTCTACAACATTCGCAGAGTACGACCCTGCCTCACACAGGAAGCGGCGCAGGTCCTAATCCAGGCACTTGTCATCTCCCGTCTGGATTACTGCAACTCGCTGTTGGCCGGGCTCCCTGCCAGTGCCATTAAACCCCTACAACTCATCCAGAACGCCGCAGCCCGTCTGGTGTTCAACCTTCCCAAGTTCTCTCACGTCACCCCGCTCCTCCGCTCTCTCCACTGGCTTCCAGTTGAAGCTCGCATCCGCTACAAGACCATGGTGCTTGCCTACGGAGCTGTGAGGGGAACGGCACCTCCGTACCTTCAGGCTCTGATCAGGCCCTACACCCAAACAAGGGCACTGCGTTCACCCACCTCTGGCCTGCTCGCCTCCCTACCTCTGAGGAAGTACAGTTCCCGCTCAGCCCAGTCAAAACTGTTCGCTGCTCTGGCACCCCAATGGTGGAACAAACTCCCTCACGACGCCAGGTCAGCGGAGTCAATCACCACCTTCCAGAGACACCTGAAACCCCACCTCTTTAAGGAATACCTAGGATAGGATAAAGTAATCCCTCTAACCCCCCCCCCCCCCTTAAAAGAGTTAGATGCACTATTGTAAAGTGGTTGTTCCACTGGATATCATAAGGTGAATGCACCAATTTGTAAGTCGCTCTGGATAAGAGCGTCTGCTAAATGACTTAAATGTAAATGTAAATGAGAATGACTGCTATGGCTTGATCGATAAATTAAATATTTTTTGTCATCTACCCTACAAAACGAAAACATTCCATAGGTTCTGGCGGGGGGGGGTTCTACAGTGCGCCTTCTACAGACCAGGTCTACAGTGCGCCTTATCCGGCCAGAGCCATTCGTCTCCCCAGCGCCATCTGAGCCATCCGTCTCCCCAGCGCCATCTGAGCCATCCGTCTGCCCAGTGCCGTCTGAGCCATCCGTCTGTCCCGAGCCATTAGAGCCGCCCGTCTGTCCCGAGCCGTCAGAGCCGATAGTCAGTCAGGAGCCGCTAGAGCCATTCGTCAGACAGGATCTGCCAGAGCCGCCAACCAGACAGGATCTGCCAGAGCCGCCAACCAGACAGGATCTGCCAGAGCCGCCAACCAGACAGGATCTGCCAGAGCCGCCAACCAGACAGGATCTGCCAGAGCCGCCAACCAGACAGGATCTGCCAGAGTCGCCAACCAGACAGGATCTGCCAGAGCCGCCAACCAGACAGGATCTGCCAGAGCCGCCAACCAGACAGGATCTGCCAAAGCCGCCAACCAGACAGGACCTGCCAGAGCCGTCCAGCCAGGACCAGCCAGAGCCGTCCAGCCAGGACCAGCCAGAGCCGTCCAGCCAGGACCAGCCAGAGCCGTCCAGCCAGGAGCTGCCAGAGCCAGCCAGCCAGGACCAGCCAGAGCCGTCCAGCCAGGACCAGCCAGAGCCGTCCAGCCAGGACCAGCCAGAGCCGTCCAGCCAGGACCAGCCAGAGCCGTCCAGCCAGGACCAGCCAGAGCCGTCCAGCCAGGACCAGCCAGAGCCAGCGAGCCATGACCAGCCAGAGCCAGCCAGCCAGGATCCGCCAGAGCCAGCCAGCCAGGATCCGCCAGTCATTCTGGTGTTGCCCCTTAATTTAGGTGGGTTTATTTGGAGGGTGGTCATTTTGAGGAGGCTACGGAAGCTGGGATTGACTATGGTGGGGTGGGGACCTCGTCCAGATCCTGAGCCACCACCGTGGTCAGATGCCCACCCAGACCCTCCCCTAGACTTTTGGTAGTGCGTCCGGAGTACGCACCTTGAGGGGGGGGTTATGTCACGTTCCTGACCTATTTTCTGTTGTTTTGTATGTGTTAGTCGGTCAGGGCGTGAGTGTGGGTGGGCATTTCTATGTTTTGTGTTTCTATGTTTAGGTCTTGTAATCAGCCTTATATGGTTCTCAATCAGAGACAGGTGTTTGACGTTTTCCTCTGATTGAGAACCATATATAGGTTGGCTGTTCACACTGTTTGTTTGTGGGTGATTGTCTCCTGTGTCTTTCGTGTCTGTGTATGTGCACCACACGGGACTGTTTTGGCTGTTCATTCGTTTGATGTAGTCTGTTCCTGTCCGTGAGTTCTGCGTGTAGTTATGTAAGTTCCATGTTCAGGTTTCGTCTACGTCGTTTTCTTATTTTGTAATTTTCCAAGTGTTTTCGTGTTCGTGTTCGTCTTTTAATAAATTACATTATGTCATCATACCTCGCTGCGTATTGGTCCACCGATCCTTCTCTCCTCTCCTCGTCCGAGGAGGAGGAAGACGACAGCCGTTACTGTTATGCAGGTGAATGAGGACCCAAAAGCGACTTAATAGAAACAGAGTCTTTATTCCAGTCTTAAACAAAAACGATACTCCTGGATATTATCTTAGGTAAATCCAAAACAGGAAAACTGAAATCCTCTCGTCAGTAGAGAGGAACGACTGGAGACGCGACCACAGACTGCAGGTCGCTTCGGGAAGGCACAGGCCGTAGCTGACATAGACACCTGCTCACACGCAGCATCTGAAGAAGGCAAAAACACGACAGGGCGGAACAAGGACACAGAACAGCAAACATCAAACAAGGATCCGACAAGGACAGAAGCGGAAAACAGAGGGAGAAATAGGGACTCTAATCAGAGGGCAAAATAGGGGACAGGTGTGAAAGAGTAAATGAGGTAGTTAGGAGAATGAGGAACAGCTGGGAGCAGGAACGGAACGATAGAGAGAGAGAGCGAGAGAGGGAGAGAGGGAGGGGGAGAGAGAGGGATAGAAAGAGGGAAAGAACCTAATAAGACCAGCAGAGGGAAACGAATAGAAGGGAAGCACAGGGACAAGACATGATAATCAATGACAAAACATGACAGTACCCCCCCACTCACCGAGCGCCTCCTGGCGCACTCGAGGAGGAACCCTGGCGGCAACGGAGGAAATCATCAATCAACGAACGGTCCAGCACGTCCCGAGATGGAACCCAACTCCTCTCCTCAGGACCGTAACCCTCCCAATCCACTAAGTACTGGTGACCACGACCCCGAGAACGCATGTCCATGATCTTCCGTACCTTGTAAATAGGTGCGCCCTCGACAAGGACGGGGGGGGGGGGGGGGAAGACGAACGGGGGCGCGAAGAAAAGGCTTGACACAGGAGACATGGAAGACAGGGTGGACGCGACGAAGATGTCGCGGAAGAAGCAGTCGCACAGCGACAGGATTGACGACCTGAGAGACACGGAACGGACCAATGAACCGCGGAGTCAACTTGCGAGAAGCTGTCATAAGGGGAAGGTTACGAGTGGAAAGCCACACTCTCTGACCGCGACAATACCTAGGACTCTTAATCCTACGTTTATTGGCGGCTCTCACAGTCTTCCCCGCAGACGAAGGCAGACCGGTAATAAAGTCTAAGGCGATGTGAGACCATGGTCGAGAAGGAATGGGAAGCGGTCTGAGACGACCGGCAGGAGGAGAGTTACCTGACTTAGTCTGCGCGCAGTCCGAACAAGCAGCCACGAAACGGCGCGTGTCACGCTCCTGAGTAGGCCACCAAAACCGCTGGCGAATAGAAGCAAGCGTACCCCGAACGCCGGGGTGGCCAGCTAACTTGGCAGAGTGAGCCCACTGAAGAACAGCCAGACGAGTAGAGACAGGAACGAACAGAAGGTTACTAGGACAAGCGCGCGGCGACGCAGTGTGAGTGAGTGCTTGCTTTACCTGTCTCTCAATTCCCAAGACAGTCAACCCGACAACACGCCCTTCAGGGAGAATCCCCTCGGGGTCGGTAGAAGCCACAGAAGAACTAAAGAGACGGGATAAGGCATCAGGCTTGGTGTTCTTATTTCCCGGGCGATAAGAAATCACGAACTCGAAACGAGCGAAAAACAACGCCCAACGAGCTTGACGTGCATTAAGTCGTTTGGCAGAACGGATGTACTCAAGGTTCTTATGGTCAGTCCAAACGACAAAAGGGACGGTCGCCCCCTCCAACCACTGTCGCCATTCGCCTATGGCTAAGCGGATGGCGAGCAGTTCGCGGTTACCCACCTCATAGTTGCGTTCCGATGGCGACAGGCGATGAGAAAAATAAGCACAAGGATGGACCTTATCGTCAGAATGGAAGCGCTGGGACAGAATGGCTCCCACGCCCACCTCTGAAGCGTCAACCTCGACAATGAATTGTTTAGTGACGTCAGGAGTAACAAGGATAGGAGCGGATGTAAAACGCTTCTTGAGGAGATCAAAAGCTCCCTGGGCGGAACCGGACCACTTAAAGCACGTCTTGACAGAAGTCAGAGCTGTGAGAGGGGCAGCCACTTGACCGAAATTACGAATGAAACGCCGATAGAAATTAGCGAAACCGAGAAAGCGCTGCAACTCGACACGTGACTTAGGAACGGGCCAATCGCTGACAGCCTGGACCTTAGCGGGATCCATCTGAATGCCTTCAGCGGAAATAACAGAACCGAGAAATGTGACAGAGGAGACATGAAAGGCGCACTTCTCAGCCTTCACGTAGAGACAATTCTCTAAAAGGCGCTGGAGTACACGTCGAACGTGCTGAACATGAATCTCGAGTGACGGTGAAAAAATCAGGATATCGTCAAGGTAAACGAAAACAAAGATGTTCAGCATGTCTCTCAGTACATCATTAACTAATGCCTGAAAGACAGCTGGAGCATTAGCGAGACCGAACGGCAGAACCCGGTATTCAAAATGCCCTAACGGAGTGTTAAACGCCGTTTTCCACTCGTCCCCCTCTCTGATGCGCACGAGATGGTAAGCGTTACGAAGGTCCAATTTAGTAAAGAACCTGGCTCCCTGCAGAATCTCGAAGGCTGACGACATAAGGGGAAGCGGATAACGATTCTTAACCGTTATGTCATTCAGCCCTCGATAATCCACGCAGGGGCGCAGAGTACCGTCCTTCTTCTTAACTTCTTGGAACTATAGGGGGTGCTGTTCCGCATTAGCATATTTGTGTCTCCAAATTAAACTGCCTCGTGCTAAATTCTTGATCGTACAATATGCATATTATTGTTATTATTGGATAGAAAACAGTCTATAGTTTCTATAGGAGTTGAAATTTTGTCTCTGAGTGGTACAGAACAATTTCTACAGCACTTTTCATGACAGGGTTCAGATTTCAGAAATTTTTACCTCTGATCTGGGGTCTGTTTATAAGGCCACAGTGAATGCTATGAAGAAACCGACACTGCCTACGTCTTCCTCTGGGTGTCTGTACGTCATCACGTTTTCAATGAAGTCGATGGGATATTCCCAGCCATTATAAAAGCCCAAAATGTACAGAGACCCCCCTTTCTCAACGTGCGCCTCAAGCGTGAAGGCCATCGGACCTGCCTCGTTCCAAATCGTTTTCTAACCAGCAGTATTTCTCCGGTCATGTTTTCAGTCGTTATAGTTGTTAAAAACATCATAAGGTAGTGAATTTTAACCGTTTTATAGCAATTTATATCCGTTTAGTGCGATTCTGAGGAATTTATTTGTCGTGCACTTTCTAGCTTTGGGAACGTTTCGCGGTCTCGGTCGTTGTTAGTGGACATTTCGAAGGACAGAGGACATCTATCGACCAAAAGACGTTTATAACATAGAAAGGATACATTGCCCAAGAATATGATGGAAGATCAGCTCAAAGTAAGCAATATTTAATATGATAAACCGTGTTTCTGTCGAAATATTTTAAACGCATACATCGCCATTTTGTTTGGTATAGCTTCACTTGGCCAACCCTGTATTGAAAAGTAAGGATAATTTTAAAAATGTAAATCAGCGGTTGCATTAAGAACTAATTTGTCTTTCGATTCCTGTCAACCCTGTATTTTTTAGTCAAGTATATGATTAGCTTTTAATTAAACTAGATCACTCTGATAGATGACGTCAGACATATTGAGGCTTGATTTCCTAGTATTTTCATTGTGTAACCACGGTTTTGTATGGCTAAATATGCACCTTTTCGAACAAACTGTATATGTATGTTGTAAAATGATGTTACAGGAGTGTCATCGGAAGAATTCTGAGAAGGTTAGTGAAAAAATTAATATCTTTTGGCGGTGATTACGTTATAGCGCTCTTTGCCTGGAATCGATGCTCTGGTAACGTTTTCACATGTAGTATGCTAACTTATCGATTTATTGTGTTTTCGCTGTAAAACGCTTAGAAAATCTGAAATATTGTCTGGAATCACAAGATCTGGGTCTTTCCATTGCTATGCTTTGTCTATTCTTATGAAATGTTTTATGATGAGTAAATTGGTCATACACGTTGCTCTATCTAGTAATTCTAGTGGATTTGTGATGGTCGGTGCAATTGTAAACTGTGATTTCTACCTGAAATATGCACTTTTTTCTAACAAAAACTATCCTATACCATGAATATGTTATCAGACTGTCATCTGATGGTTTTTTTTATAGGTTATTGGCTATCAATATCTTAGTTGAGCCGAATTGGTGATAGCACCTGAAGGAGTAAGAAACTGATGGAGTTAGAATAGTGGTGTATTTTGCTAACGTGTTTAGCTAATAGATTTACATATTTTGTCTTCCCTGTAAAACATTTTAAAAATCTGAAATGGTGGCTTTATTCACAAGATCTGTATCTTTCATCTGGTGTCTTGGACTTGTGATTTAATGATATTTAGATGCTACTATCTACTTCTGAAGCTATGCTATCTATGCTAATCAGTGTGTGGGGGGTGGGGGGTGATCCCGGATACGGGGTTGAGGTTCGGTAAAGGTTAACAAAAAAAAACCCCGCTCCGGCGGGAGAGGAAGAAGGCACCACGGTACCGGCGTCGAGAGAAACAGACAGATAATCCTCGAGAGCCTTACGTTCGGGAGCCGACAGAGAGTATAGTCTACCCCGAGGGGGAGTGGTCCCCGGAAGGAGATCAATACAACAATCATACGACCGGTGAGGAGGAAGAGAGTTGGCTCTGGACCGACTGAAGACCGTGCGCAGATCATGATATTCCTCCGGCACTCCTGTCAAATCACCAGGTTCCTCCTGAGAAGAGGGGACAGAAGAAACAGGAGGGATAGCAGACATTAAACACTTCACATGACAAGAAACGTTCCAGGATAGGATAGAATTACTAGACCAATTAATAGAAGGATTATGACATACTAGCCAGGGATGACCCAAAACAACAGGTGTAAAAGGTGAACGAAAAATCAAAAAGGAAATGGTCTCACTGTGGTTACCAGATACTGTGAGGGTTAAAGGTAGTGTCTCACATCTGATACTGGGGAGAAGACTACCATCTAAGGCGAACATGGGCGTGGGCTTCCCTAACTGTCTGAGAGGAATGTCATGTTTCCGAGCCCATGCTTCGTCCATAAAACAACCCTCAGCCCCAGAGTCTATCAAGGCACTGCAGGAAGCAGCCGAACCGGTCCAGCGTAGATGGACCGACAAGGTAGTACAGGATCTTGATGGAGAGACCTGAGTAGTAGCGCTCACCAGTAGCCCTCCGCTTACTGATGAGCTCTGGCTTTTACTGGACATGACATGACAAAATGTCCAGCAGAACCGCAATAGAGGCAAAGGCGGTTGGTGATTCTCCGTTCCCTCTCCTTAGTCGAGATGCGAATACCTCCCAGCTGCATGGGCTCAGTCTCTGAGCCGGTGGGAGGAGATGGTTGAGATGCGGAGAGGGGGAACACCGTTAACGCGAGCTCTCTTCCACGAGCTCGGTGACGAAGATCTACCCGTCGTTCAATGCGGATGGCGAGTGCAATCAAAGAGTCCACGCTGGAAGGAACCTCCCGGGAGAGAATCTCATCCTTAACCTCAGCGTGGAGTCCCTCCAGAAAACGAGCGAGCAACGCCGGCTCGTTCCAGTCACTGGAGGCAGCAAGAGTGCGAAACTCTATAGAGTAATCCGTTATGGATCGATCACCTTGACATAGGGAAGCCAGGACCCTGGAAGCCTCCTTCCCAAAAACTGAACGATCAAAAACCCTTATCATCTCCTCTTTAAAGTTCTGATAATCGTTAGAACACTCAGCCCTTGCCTCCCAGATAGCTGTGCCCCACTCCCGAGCCCGACCAGTAAGGAGTGATATGACGTAAGCGATCCGAGCTCTCTCTCTTGAGTATGTGTTGGGCTGGAGAGAGAACACAATATCACACTGGGTGAGAAAGGAGCGACACTCAGTGGGCTGCCCAGAGTAACATGGTGGGTTATTAACCCTAGGTTCCGGAGACTCGGAAGACCAGGAAGTAGCTGGTGGCACGAGACGAAGACTCTGAAACTGTCCTGAGAGGTCGGAAACCTGAGCGGCCAGGGTCTCAACGGCATGACGAGCAGCAGACAATTCCTGCTCGTGTCTGCCGAGCATTGCTCCCTGGAACTTGACGGCAGTGTTGCGAGAATCCGTAGTCGCTGGGTCCATTCTTGGTCGGATCCTTCTGTTATGCAGGTGAATGAGGACCCAAAAGCGACTTAATAGAAACAGAGTCTTTATTCCAGTATTAAACAAAAACGATACTCCTGGATATTATCTTAGGTAAATCCAAAACAGGAAAACTGAAATCCTCTCGTCAGTAGAGAGGAACGACTGGAGACGCGACCACAGACTGCAGGTCGCTTCGGGAAGGCACAGGCCGTAGCTGACATAGACACCTGCTCACACGCAGCATCTGAAGAAGGCAAAAACACGACAGGGCGGAACAAGGACACAGAACAGCAAACATCAAACAAGGATCCGACAAGGACAGAAGCGGAAAACAGAGGGCGAAATAGGGACTCTAATCAGAGGGCAAAATAGGGGACAGGTGTGAAAGAGTAAATGAGGTAGTTAGGAGAATGAGGAACAGCTGGGAGCAGGAACGGAACGATAGAGAGAGAGAGCGAGAGAGGGAGAGAGGGAGGGGGAGAGAGAGGGATAGAAAGAGGGAAAGAACCTAATAAGACCAGCAGAGGGAAACGAATAGAAGGGAAGCACAGGGACAAGACATGATAATCAATGACAAAACATGACAGTTACAGACATTGTAGCAATATAACAGGACAGTAGGCAGGGGAGACATTGTAACAATATAACAGGATAGTAGGCAGGGGAGACATTGTAACAATATAACAGGACAGTAGGCAGGGGAGACATTGTAACAATATAACAGGACAGTAGGCAGGGGAGACATTGTAACAATATAACAGGACAGTAGGCAGGGGAGACATTGTACCAATGTTCACTCATCAAGAATGCAAAGTATGCAAAATACTACCAAATGGGGCCTCCCGGGTGGCGCAGTGGTCTAGAGCACTGCTTCGCAGTGCTAGCTGCGCCACCAGAGTCTCTGGGTTCGCGCCCAGGCTCTGTCGCAGCCGGCCGCGACCGGGAGGTCCGTGGGGCGACGCACAATTGGCCTATGCATTGATAAGCACAACAAAGACGGCATTAACGTAATCAAATAAAGACGCCACTTCTAAAATACTATTTCACACCATAGCCTGCTGAATTTAAAAGATAACCACCCGTGGATTGATGTTACAGTATTCTGATAAGAGACATTACTGTGCAGCCGTATTCATCGACCTGGCCGAGGCTTTCGACTCTGTCAATCACCACATTCTTATTGGCAGACTCGACAGCCTTGGTTTCTCAAATGACTGCCTCGCCTGGTTCACCAACTACTTCTCTGATAGAGTTCAGTGTGTCAAATTGGAGGGCCTGTTGTCCGGACCTCTGGCAGTCTCTATGGGGGTGCCACAGGGTTCAATTCTCAACTCTCTTCTCTGTATACATCAATGATGTCGCTCTTGCTGCTGTAACCGATGTGAAATGGCTAGCTAGTTAGCGGTGGTGCGCGCTAATAGCGTTTCAATCGGTGACGTCACTTGCTCTGAGACCTTGAAGTAGTTGTTCCCCTTGCTCTGCAAGGGCCGCGGCTTTTGTGGCGCGACGGGTAACGATGCTTCGTGGGTGACTGTTGTCTGTGTGCAGAGGGTCCCTGGTTCGAGCCCAGGTAGTGGCGAGGAGAGGGATGGAAGCAATACTGTTACATTGCTGGTGATTCTCTGATCCACCTCTACGCAGACGACACCATTCTGTATACTTCTGGCCCGTCTTTGGACACTGTTAACTAACCTCCAGACAAGCTTCAATGCCATACAACTCTCCTTCCGTGGCCTCCAACTGCTCTTAAACACAAGTAAAACTAAATGCATGCTCTTCAACCGATCACTGCCCGCCCGTCCAGCATCACTACTCTGGACGGCTCTGACTTAGAATATCTGGATAACTACAAATACCTAGGTGTCTGGTTAGACTGTAAACTCTCCTTCCAGGCTCACATTAAGCATCTCCAATCCAAAATTAAATCTAGAATCGGCTTCGTATATCGCAACAAAGCATCCTTCACTCATGCTGCCAAACATACCCTTGTAAAACTGACCATCCTACCGATCCAACACTCTACTCAACAAATTGGATGCAGTCTATCACAGTGCCATCCGTTTTGTCACCAAAGCCCCATATACTACCCACCACTGCAACCTGTACGCTCTCGTTGGCTGGCCCTCGCTTCATATTCGTCGCCAAACCCACTGGCTACAGGCCATCTACAAGTCTCTGCTAGGTAAAGCCCCGCCTTATCTCAGCTCACTGGTCACCATAGCAGCACCCGCTCGTAGCACGCGCTCCAGCAGGTATATCTCACTGGTCACCCCCAAAGCCAATTCCTCCTTTGGTCGTCTTTCCTTCCAGTTCTTTGTTGCCAATGACTGGAACGAACTGCAAAAATCGCTGAAGCTGGATACTCATATCTCCCTCACTAGCTTTAAGCACCAGCTGTCAGAGGAACTCACAGTTCGCTGCACCTGTACATAGCCCATCTGTAAATAGCCCATCCAACTACCTCACCCCCATACTGTATTTATTTATTTATCTTGCTCCTTTGCACCCCAGTATCTCTACTTGCACATTCATCTTCTGCACATCTACCATTCCATTGTTTAATTGCTATATTGTAATTACTTCGCCACCATGGCCTATTTATGGCCCTACCTCCCTTATCTTACCTTATTTGCACTCACTGTATATAGACTTTTTGTTTTCTTTTTTTCTACTGTATTATTGACTGTATGTTTTGTTTATTCCATGTGTAACTCTGTGTTGTTGTATGTGTCGAACTGCTATGCTTTAACCTGTCCCAGGTCGCAGTTGTAAATGAGAACTTGTTCTCAACTAGCTTACCTGGTTAAATAAAGGTTAAATTAAAAATTACAAAATTCTTCACAAATGAAGAGTTCTGCATTTGACCAACCATGTGCCCAACCTGGTCTCAGAACATTTTAGAATCAAATCAAATCAAATTGTATTAGTCACACGCGTTGAATACAACAGGAGTCTTCTTCCTTCCCACTGAGACCAAGACACTGACATTGTTGCTTTGAATCAAGATGTTTCTCTGCTCCATCTTGACTTGTTTATTTTTCACAGTGAAATGCTTACTTACATTTTGAATTATTCTAAACGTAAACCCGAGACCCTCCATTTCGTATGATATGTTACGTTTCGTATTAATTTGTGGCTGTCCATCATCCATTTCGTATGATATGTTTACCAATTCCAATTTGTTGTGGCTAACGTTAGCTAGGGGTTAGTTCAGAAGAAGAAGGTGAGGAGGACCAAGGTGCAGCGTGGCAAGTATTCATAATACATTTAATAAATATGAATACTCGAACAAAAACAACAAAACGACAAACGAACAGTTCTGCAAGGTGCAACAAAAAAACTAAACAGAAAATAACTACCCACAACTAACAGTGGGAAAACAGGCTACCTAAGTATGGTTCTCAATCAGAGACAACGATAGACAGCTGCCTCTGATTGGGAACCATACCAGGCCTAAACATAGAAATACAAAACCTAGACATACAAACATCACCCACATCACACCCTGACCAAACACAAAATAGAAACATACAAAGCAATCTACGGTCAGGGCGTGACACTCGGTCCTGGGAACCCCATAGGGGGGCACATTTTGGTTTTTGCCCTAGCACTACACAGCTTATTCAAATCATCAAAGGGTGATGATTTAGTTATATATTTGAATCAGCTGTGTAATGCTAGGACAACAACCAAAACCTGTACCCAAGGGGTCCCCGGGACCGAGTTTGGGAAACACTGAGCTAGGGGAAGGGCTAGCTAACATGCTAAGTAGTTGCAAAGTAGCTAAAAAAGTAGTAAGTAGTTGCATATATAACGGATTACAGACATAGCTAAATTACCTGAGAGGTGTCCTACCAAAGTTACTAATTAGCTAAATTTGTCAGTGATGAGAGTCGAACAAGCAATCTTTGGGTTTGCTAGACATTCGCGTTATAACACCCTCCTTTCGTTTTTGCCTTATTAAGTAACCTTCAGTCTTACGTAACCATACCAAACGTAACATATCATACTCATTTGAGTGTCCTGGATTTACATTTACTATGTTACGTCTAGTCTATGAGACCAGGCTGATGTGCAACATTCACACGCAGTTACCAGCCTGGGGGGGTGAGAAATATCTACCGTTGTAGTAGGCTACGGATGAAGCCTGAGCAGGAATGTGAAGCTAACTGATTAGCTTTATAAAACCCAGAGTAGATCTAGCTTGTTTTGTTGGATACACCTTTAGCTATATGTCTATAATCCGTACCATTATATAAAAAGATACCACACAAAAACTACAGGTCTACAACGCCTTAGAGAAGGAGAAACAACGTGTTTAAACCAGCTGCTGGTACAGTAGTCTGCAGTCAACATTCCAGAGGGGATGAAACAATGTCAGAAAGTAGGAATAGTCCAACATTCTTCTAATAAGGGAATATGTGCTTGATAACAAGGTCATGGGCCCTGGTCAAAAGTAGTGCACTACTACCCTATGGGCCCTGGTCAAAAGTAGTGCACTACTACCCTATGGGCCCTGGTCTAAAGTAGTGCACTACTACCCTATGGGCCCTGGTCTAAAGTAGTGCACTACTACCCTATGGGCCCTGGTCAAAAGTAGTGCACTACTACCCTATGGGCCCTGGTCAAAAGTAGTGCACTACTACCCTATGGGCCCTGGTCAAAAGTAGTGCACTACTACCCTATGGGCCCTGGTCAAAAGTAGTGCACTACTACCCTATGGGCCCTGGTCAAAAGTAGTGCACTACTACCCTATGGGCCCTGGTCAAAAGTAGTGCACTACTACCCTATGGGCCCTGGTCAAAAGTAGTGCACTACAAAGGGAACAGGGTAACATTTGGGATGTCACTTAGCTACAGGAAGCCACGGCCATAAAGAGGGAGCTGAAGGGGAGAATTCTGCTGAGTCATTTCCACTCAGATACAAGGTCCACATGCATGGCAGGCATGCAAGCACACAAACAGCCAGCAGGAGAGAGTGGGGACAGCAGCTGTGGAGACTATATTATAACAACTGACCAGGGATTTAAAACCCATTTAAACCATAAAATACAGTTTGGTTTACTTTCAAGAAGTGTTACAATTTAACTAGTCAATGTTATAGCTCAGTAAAATAAATCAAATCACATTTTATTTGTCACATACTTACTGACAAGCCCTTTACCAACAATGCAGTTCAAGAAAATAGAGTTAAAACAATATTTACTAAATAAAATAAATCTAATGAATCTAAAAGTAACACAAAACATTTACATAACAATAACGAGACTATATACAGGGGGTACTGGTACAGAGTCAATGTGGAGGCTATATACAGGGGGTACTGGTACAGAGTCAATGTGGAGGCTATATACAGGGTATTACGGTACAGAGTCAATGTGGAGGCTATATACAGGGGGTACCGGTACAGAGTCAGTGTGGAGGCTATATACAGGGGGTACCGGTACCGAGTCAATGTGGAGGCTATATACAGGGGGTACCGGTACTGAGTCAATGTGGAGGTTATATACAGGGTGTTACGGTACAGAGTCAATGTGGAGGCTATATACAGGGGGTACCGGTACTGAGTCAATGTGGAGGTTATATACAGGGGGTACCGGTACAGAGTCAATGTGGAGGCTATATACAGGGGGTACCGGTACAGAGTCAATGTGGAGGCTATATACAGGGGGTACCGGTACAGAGTCAATGTGGAGGCTATATACAGGGGGTACCGGTACAGAGTCAATGTGCAGGCTATATACAGGGGGGTACTGGTACAGAGTCAGTGAGGAGCCTATATACAGGGGGTACCGGTACAGAGTCAATGTGGAGGCTATATACAGGGGGTACCAGTACAGAGTCAATGTGGAGGCTATATACAGGGGGTACCGGTACAGAGTCAATGTGGAGGCTATATACAGGGGGTACCGGTACAGAGTCAATGTGGAGGCTATATACAGGGGGTACCGGTACAGAGTCAATGTGGAGGCTATATACAGGGGGTACCTGTACAGAGTCAATGTGGAGGCTATATACAGGGGGTACCAGTACAGAGTCAATGTGGAGGCTATATACAGGGGGTACCGGTACAGAGTCAATGTGCAGGCTATATACAAGGGGGTACTGGTACAGAGTCAGTGAGGAGCCTATATACAGGGGGTACCAGTACAGAGTCAATGTGGAGGCTATATACAGGGGGTACCGGTACAGAGTCAATGTGGAGGCTATATACAGGAGGGTACCGATACCGAGTCAATGTGGAGGCTATATACAGGGGGTACCGGTACAGAGTCAATGTGGAGGCTATATACAGGGGGTACCGGTACAGAGTCAATGTGGAGGCTATATACAGGGGGTACCGGTACAGAGTCAATGTGGAGGCTATATACAGGGGGTACCGGTACAGAGTCAATGTGGAGGCTATATACAGGGGGTACCGGTACAGAGTCAATGTGGAGGCTATATACAGGGGGTACCTGTACAGAGTCAATGTGGAGGCTATATACAGGGGGTACCAGTACAGAGTCAATGTGGAGGCTATATACAGGGGGTACCGGTTCAGAGTCAATGTGCAGGCTATATACAGGGGGGTACTGGTACAGAGTCAGTGAGGAGCCTATATACAGGGGGTACCAGTACAGAGTCAATGTGGAGGCTACATAGAGGGGGGTACTGGTACAGAGTCAATGTGGGTGTACAGGTTAATCGAGGTAATTTGTAAAGTGCATAGATAATAATGCATAGATAATAAACAGCGAGTAGCAGCAGTGTAAAACAAAGCCAACGATCATCTCCTTTGTCTTGCACACATTGAGGGAGAGGTTGTTGTCCTTGCACTGTCTCATTGTTGTCTGTAATCAGGCCTAACACTGTTGTGTCGTTTGCAAACTTAATGATAGTGCTGGAGTCGTGCTTGGCCACGCAGTCGTAGGTGAACAGGGAGTACAGGAGGGAACTAAGCACTCACCCCTGAGGGGCCCCTGTGTTGAGGATCAGTGTCGCAGACTTGTTGTTACCTACCCTCACCACCTGGGGGCGGCCTGTCAGGAAGTCCAGGATCCAGTTGCAGAGGGAGGTGTAGTCCCAGCGTCCTTAGCTTAGTGATGAGCTTCGTGTGGGCACTATGGTGTTGAATGCTGTGCTGTAGTCAATGAGCAGCATTGTCCAGGTGGGAAAGGGCAGTGTGGAGTGCGATTGAGATTGTGTCATCTTTGGATCTGTTGGGGTGGTATGTGAATTGGAGTGGGTCTAGGGTTTTTGGCATGAGCCATGACCAGCCTTTCAAAGCACTTCATGGCTACCAACGTGAGTGCTACGGGGCGGTAGTCATTTAGGCAGGTTACCTTCGCTATCTTGGGCACAGGGACTATGGTGGTCTGCTTAAAACATGTAGGTACAGTACCGGTCAACAGTTTTAGAACACCTACTCATTCAAGGGTTTTTCTTTATTTTTACTATTTTCTACATTGTAGAATAATATTGAAGACATCAAAACTATGAAATAACACATATGTAATCATGTAGTAACCAAAAAAGAGTTAAACAAATCAAAAAATATTTTATATTTGAGATCCGAATTTGGCCCGCAGGTGGTTTTATTTTGCCCCTAAAGTTTTTTGAGCAAAAAAACATTTTTTATTTTTTTTGTTGGACATAAAAGACTGTAAATTCACCAGGAAATCAGCTACAAGTGATTTGTAATTTAGGAAATTTGTTATATTATTTAGCAGATATTTTTTGCGGGTGTATCGAAAATCTTGTAGTGAAATATTATATCTGTTTGGGTTTCTTGCAGTTATTTTGCAGTCTACAAATTATTTGTAATCATGTTCCGGCCTACCCGACAGACCATCCGCTCAAGAAAAGATTGTCCCAAGGCTGAATCTAGTTGATGATCCCTGCCTAATAGGCTTTTCATCAACGTAGCATATTTTGCATTCATAACCAAATATAATCTCAGAGACTGTTCAAACAGTAAACCAAACAACAAGAATTCACTCACATTTTTTGTTGTTGCTTTAGAAGTAATAACTAGTGATTACAGGCTATTGTGAAATGGTAGAATCTACTGTAGCCAACTAGCTAGCCATGTGCTATTTTGAAAATATGGGTGTAGAGAATTTCTACTACGGATGGCGTGTGTGCAGGGCACTTTCCCATTTCTACTTGTTTATCTGTTAATGTTTGGCTGGCTGTGCTGAATCTACCTCTCCTCACATGAGCAGATAGTGATCTCAGCCAATAAACTCAAATCAAATCATCAAATCAAATCAAATCAAATTTTATTAGTCACATACACATGGTTAGCAGATGTTAATGCGAGTGTAGCGAAATGCTTGTGCTTCTAGTTCCGACAATGCAGTAATAACCAACAGTAATCTAACCTAACAATTCCACACTACTACCTTACACACACACACAAGTGTAAGGGATAAAGAATATGTACATAAAGATATATGGATGAGTGGTGGTACAGAACGGCATGGCAGATGCAGTAGATGGTATAGAGTACGGTATATACATATGAGATGAGTACTGTAGGGTATGTAAACATAAAGTGGCATAGTTTAAAGTGGCTAGTGGTACATGTATTGCATAAAGATGGCAAGATGCAGTAGATGATATAGAGTACAGTATATATACATATGAGATGGGTAATGTAGGGTATGTAAACATTGTATTAAGTGGCATTGCTTAAAGTGGCTAGTGGTACATTTTTACATAATTTCCATCAATTCCCATTTTTAAAGTGGCTGGAGTTGAGTCAGTATGTTGGCAGCGGCCGCTAAATGTTAGTGGTGGCTGTTTAACAGTCTGATGGCCTTGAGATAGAAGCTGTTTTTCAGTCTCTCGGTCCCTGCTTTGATGCACCTGTACTGACCTCGCCTTCTGGATGATAGCGGGGTGAACAGGCAGTGGCTTGGGTGGTTGTTGTCCTTGATGATCTTTATGGCCTTCCTGTGACATCGGGTGGTGTAGGTGTCCTGGAGGGCAGGTAGTTTGCCCCTGGTGATGCGTTCTGCAGACCTCACTACCCTCTGGAGAGCCTTACGGTTGTGGGCGGAGCAGTTGCCGTACCAGGCGGTGATACAGCCCGACAGGATGCTCTCGATTGTGCATCTGTAGAAGTTTGTGAGTGCTTTTGGTGACAAGCCGAATTTCTTCAGCCTCCTGAGGTTGAAGAGGCGCTGCTGCGCCTTCTTCACAACGCTGTCTGTGTGGGTGGACCAGTTCAGTTTGTCCGTGATGTGTACACCGAGGAACTTAAAACTTTCCACCTTCTCCACTACTGACCCGTCGATGTGGATAGGGGGGTGCTCCCTCTGCTGTTTCCTGAAGTCCACAATCATCTCCTTTGTTTTGTTGACGTTGAGTATGAGGTTATTTTCCTGACACCACACTCCGAGGGCCCTCACCTCCTCCCTGTAGGCCGTCTCGTCGTTGTTGGTGATCAAGCCTACCACTGTAGTGTCATCCGCAAACTTGATGATTGAGTTGGAGGCGTGCATGGCCACGCAGTCGTGGGTGAACAGGGAGTACAGGAGAGGGCTCAGAACGCACCCTTGTGGGGCCCCAGTGTTGAGGATCAGCGGGGTGGAGATGTTGTTACCTACCCTCACCACCTGGGGGCGGCCCGTCAGGAAGTCCAGGACCCAGTTGCACAGGGCGGGGTCGAGACCCAGGGTCTCGAGCTTGATGACGAGTTTGGAGGGTACTATGGTGTTAAATGCTGAGCTGTAATCGATGAACAGCATTCTCACATGGGTATTCCTCTTGTCCAGATGGGTTAGGGCAGTGTGCAGTGTGGTTGCGATTGCGTCGTCTGTGGACCTATTGGGTCGGTAAGCAAATTGGAGTGGGTCTAGGGTGTCCGGTAGGGTGGAGGTGATATGGTCCTTGACTAGTCTCTCAAAGCACTTCATGATGACGGAAGTGAGTGCTACGGGGCGGTAGTCGTTTAGCTCAGTTACCTTAGCTTTCTTGGGAACAGGAACAATGGTGGCCCTCTTGAAGCATGTGGGAACAGCAGACTGGGATAAGGATTGATTGAATATGTCCGTAAACACACCAGCCAGCTGGTCTGCGCATGCTCTGAGGACGCGGCTGGGAATGCCGTCTGGGCCTGCAGCCTTGCGAGGGTTAACACGTTTAAATGTTTTACTCACCTCGGCTGCAGTGAAGGAGAGCCCGCAGGTTTTGGTAGGGGGCCGTGTCAGTGGCACTGTATTGTCCTCAAAGCGGGCAAAAAAGTTGTTTAGCCTGTCTGGGAGCAAGACATCCTGGTCCTCGACGGGGCTGGTTTTCTTTTTGTAATCCGTGATTGACTGTAGACCCTGCCACATACCTCTTGTGTCTGAGCTGTTGAATTTCGACTCGATTTTGTCTCTGTACTGAGACTTGGCCTGTTTGATTGCCTTGCGGAGAGAATAGCTACACTGTTTGTATTCGGTCATGCTTCCGGTCACCTTGCCCTGGTTAAAAGCAGTGGTTCGCGCTTTCAGTTTCACGCGAATGCTGCCGTCAATCCACGGTTTCTGGTTTGGGAATGTTTTTATCGTTGCTGTGGGTACGACATCGTCAATGCACTTCCTAATGAACTCGCTCACCGAATCAGCATATTCGTCAATATTGTTGTTGGACGCGATGCGGAACATATTCCAATCTGCGTGATCGAAGCAGTCTTGAAGCGTGGATTCAGATTGGTCGGACCAGCGTTGAACAGACCTGAGCGCGGGAGCTTGTTGTTTGAGTTTTTGTTTGTAGGCTGGAATCAACAAAATGGAGTCGTGGTCAGCTTTTCCGAAAGGGGGGCGGGGGAGGGCCTTATAAGCGTCGCGGAAATTAGTGTAACAATGGTCTAGTGTTTTTCCAGCCCTGGTAGCACAATCGATATGCTGATAGAATTTAGGGAGTTTTGTTTTTAGATTAGCCTTGTTAAAATCCCCAGCTACGATGAATGCAGCCTCAGGGTGTGTGGTCAAACTGGTGCCCACTTGCCCCACACTCTGTACATGAGCTGATCATGCACCCTCTGATTGGCTAAGGACATCAAGCTGGTCCTGCACTGGCTAGCCAGGCCCAACACATGCTTTTTGCATCCTTATAAATACCACATATTGCTGATGACTTTTGCATTCCAGTGCAGCTCAGAGGTGGATATATGGCATTATGTACATGGGTACAAACCAGCTCCATGGCAATAAAACTCTCAAGGAGTCACAGACCAGTCAAATAGGAGGGCTTTCAGTGAGTCACAGACCAGTCAAATAGGAGGGCTTTCAGTGAGTCACAGACCAGTCAAATAGGAGGGTTTTCAGTGAGTCATAGACTAGTCAAATTGGAAGGTTTTCAGTGAGTCATAGACTAGTCAAATTGGAAGGTTTTCAGTGAGTCATAGACCAGTCAAATTGGAGGGTTTTCAGTGAGTCATAGACCAGTCAAATTGGAGGGTTTTCAGTGAGTCATAGACCAGTCAAAGAGGAGGGTTTTCAGTGAGTCATAGACTAGTCAAATTGGAAGGTTTTCAGTGAGTCATAGACTAGTCAAATTGGAAGGTTTTCAGTGAGTCATAGACCAGTCAAATTGGAGGGTTTTCAGTGAGTCATAGACCAGTCAAATATGAGGGTTTTCAGTGAGTCACAGACCAGTCAAATAGGAGGGGTTTTCAGTGAGTCACAGACCAGTCAAATTGGAGGGTTTTCAGTGAGTCATTGACCAGTCAAATTGGAGGGTTTTCAGTGAGTCATTGACCAGTCAAATAGGAGGGTTTTCAGTGAGTCATAGACCAGTCAAATAGGAGGGTTTTCAGTGAGTCATAGACCAGTCAAATAGGAGGGTTTTCAGTGAGTCACAGACCAGTCAAATAGGAGAGTTTTCAGTGAGTCATAGACCAGTCAAAGAGGAGGGTTTTCAGTGAGTCATAGACCAGTCAAAGACGAGGGTTTTCAGTGAGTCACAGACCAGTCAAATAGGAGGGTTTTCAGTGAGTCACAGACCAGTCAAATAGGAGGGTTTTCAGTGAGTCACAGACCAGTCAAATAGGAGGGTTTTCAGTGAGTCACAGACCAGTCAAATAGGAGGGTTTTCAGTGAGTCACAGACCAGTCAAATTGGAGGGTTTTCCTCACAATGGGAATGAATACACAAGCAGCATATCAAGCTGGGATAATGTTTAAGGTTACACGGCAAGGAGAACAATATTTGTCAGGGGATATGTTTTAAAATGATAAATCTGATTATTTTACATGGAGATGTGGGAAGCTTAAAAAGGCTAGCTAGCGTGCTATATTTTTAGCCAGGCTGCCAGCTAGCTACCGCTAGCAAGGGAAGGTGACTCTTCCTTGCTTTAACAAAATGGAGGAAAAAAATGGGGGAAAACGATGCTATCGCCCCCTTGTGAATGGGAGCGGGACCGACGAGGATATCACGTTACCCTAAAAAATCCCACTCCGCCCGAGAGTAGGTAGATCAACGTGGCGAAGCCTGTTATAAAGTCTAGAAGAGAGGACAATGAATCAAAATTCATCCGTTCTCATTTGGTGTTGATTCTCCACCAATCAGTGTGGTCGGCTGGTCGCAGCAGTAGAACAGTGTAGTTCGTTCTGTGAAGCAGTGGGCTCGACCTTGTGGGGGGGTGGGGGTGGGGGGGCAGTGAATAGACTGTAAAAAAAAAAAAAAAAAAAGTGATTCATTCATTCTACTAAGCATAGGCCGTTGTTCCGACAGGTTACTTTTGTCAAGTCGTTAACCATTATTGGACACCGCTTTTCAAAGTGTGTTGCGTTCTGGCTGTAAAAATTGTCCGACTTGCACCTACATGTGACTGCATGAACTTAAAAAAAATAATATATATATATAATGGTCATGTGATCAAAAGGGTAATGGAGTTTTGACTGCAAGTTTCTGTAGTCGATCTTCACCAATTTATGCCACAGCATCTCAATCAGGTTGAGGTCAGGACTCTGACTGGGACACTCCAGAAGATGTATTTTCTTCTGTTGAAGCCATTCTGTTGTTGATTTACTTCTGTGTTTTGGATCATTGTCCTGTTATTTGTTTTTGTTCCACACATAGTGATGTGTGTTCCTTTCAAACACACGGTTAGTTTCATCTGTCCACAGAATATTTTGCCAGTAGTGCTGTGGAAAGTCTAGGTGCTCTTTTTGCGAACTTCAGACAGTGCAGCAATGTTGTTGTTTTTTTGGACAGCAGTGGCTTATTCTTGTTTAGTGTTTTACGGATCGTAGACTAGTCAGAGATGTTAACATGTTCCAGAGATTTCTGTAAGTCTTTAGCTGACACTCTAGGATTCTTCTTAACCTCATTGAGCATTCTGCGCTGTGCTCTTGCAGTCATCTTTGCAGGACGGCCACTCCTAGGGAGAGTAGCAGTGCTGAACTTTCTCCATTTTATAGACAATTTGTCTTACCGTGGACTGATGAACATCAAGGCTTTTAGAGATACTTTTGTAACTCTTTCCAGCTTTATGCAAGTCAACAATTCTTAATCTTAGGTCTTCTGAGATCTGTTTTGTTCGAGGCGTGGTTCACATCCGGCAATGCTTCTTGTGAATAGACAACTGAAAAGGTTGTGTTTTGTATAGGACAAGGCAAATCTAATCAATATTTCCAATCTCGTCTCATTGATTGGACTCCAGGTTAGCTGACTCCTGACTCCAATTAGCTTTTGGGAGAAGTCATTAGCCTTGGGGTTCACATACGTTTTCCAACCTACACTGTGAATGTTTAAATGATGTATTCAATATCGATATTAAAAATACAATAATTTGTGTGTTATTAGTTTAAGCACACTGTGTTTGTCTATTGTTGTGAAAATCAGATAATGTTTTATGACCAATTCATGCAGAAATCTTGGTAATTCCAAAGGGTTTACATACTTTTTCTTGTCACTGTACAAATAAATGTGCTATTTGAGGCTTTCTCACTAATTGATTGTACAATGTACACACATCATATGATATTATGATTTCAGTGTGTGAGGGTGTGATATAGGGGTTGGATACATGTTAATTTCAACATTATTAAAAAACTTTTATAAACAATAGCAACACTGCCATGTTAATTTGAGAACATTAATGTCCGACTTTCGGGTGTCACAGATGCACCTCCCCCGACTTCAGTCCTCGACTTTCATCTACAGTCGGTCGCTTCGGCCATCCTCGCTGACGTCAACCCCCCCCCCCCCCCCCCTGAAGGAAGGATCTGCCCACGTTCTAATTTGACAAGTCAGGGTTCCAATGAATGGTCATGGAGAGTAGGGCTGGAATGTTCTTCAGCCAATAGGATTGCATAGAGAGAGAGCATTTAGATATGCCAGCCTGTAGGTTGTTTTTCTCCCTTACCCATAGAGAATTATAGAGGACGCGTCTTTGTGCCTGTCCCATTATGAAGCCTGTGCAGGGCTATTGAGGCCATTTCCATTTTTGAAGTAGTCATTTTTCTTCTTCTACTACTTCTATCAATTGGTAAACAAACTGAAAGGGTGCATACTGCCCCCTGGAGTGTGTTGTTTGAACAGGTATAAAGACAAAGTTGGAAATTTTCTGCAGTTATGGAATGTTTATTCACGACCATAATTCATTGGCTGATCCCTCCTGATGACCTGGATGGAATTATGTGACCCTTCCTTCAACCATAGGAAATCACACCCAGTTGACTACTTCAACATGGTGAAAGTCCTCAATAGTGCTGCCCATGCTAAAACAGTTTTTGCGGGGGCACTAGAGTCATCTATCTATCTTTATGCCCATACCAAATATTTCCTCAGCTAGTCACGAAGTTCATTGATCACAAAGCTGCACCAGCAAAACACTCTTATTTACAGTTTTTCAAATGTATTCCAGTAGGCTGGAAGGCTTCCGTGATGCCACACGGAATAAGTATCCACATTGATCTTTCTTGTATTGAACCTTTATTTAAAAAGGCAAGCCAGTTAAGAACAAATTCTTATTAACAATAACAGCCTACGAGGGAACAGTGGGTTAACTGCCTTGTTCAGAGGCAGAATGACAGATTTTTACCTTGTCAGCTCTGGGATTCGATCTTGCAACCTTTCGGTTACAACCACTAGGCTACCTGCCGCCCCTACACTCTAACCACTAGACTACCTGCCGCCCCTACACTCTAACCACTAGGGTACCTCCCACCCCCACACTCTAACCACTAGGCTACCTGCCGCCCCTACACTCTAACCACTAGACTACCTGCCGCCCCTACACTCTAACCACTAGGCTACCTGCCGCCCCTACACTCTAACCACTAGGCTACCTGCCGCCCCTACACTCTAACCACTAGGCTACCTACCCCCCCTACACTCTAACCACTAGGCTACCTGCCGCCCCTACACTCTAACCACTAGGCTACCTACCCCCCTACACTCTAACCTCTAGACTACCTGCCACCCCTACACTCTAACCTCTAGACTACCTGCCACCCCTCCACTCTAACCACTAGGCTACCTACCCCCCCTACACTCTAACCACTAGGCTACCTGCCGCCCCTACACTCTAACCACTAGACTACGCTGCCGCCCCTACACTCTAACCACTAGGCTACCTGCCACCCCTCCACTCTAACCACTAGGCTACCTGCCGCCCCTACACTCTAACCACTAGGCTACCTACCCCCCCTACACTCTAACCACTAGGCTACCTACCCCCCCTACACTCTAACCACTAGGCTACCTACCCCCCCTACACTCTAACCACTAGGCTACCTACCCCCCCTACACTCTAACCACTAGGCTACCTACCCCCCCTACACTCTAACCACTAGGCTACCTGCCGGCCTACACTCTAACCACTAGGCTACCTACCCCCCCTACACTCTAACCACTAGGCTACCTACCCCCCCTACACTCTAACCACTAGGCTACCTGCCGGCCTACACTCTAACCACTAGGCTACCTACCCCCCCTACACTCTAACCACTAGGCTACCTGCCGCCCCTACACTCTAACCACTAGGCTACCTACCCCCCTACACTCTAACCACTAGGCTACCTACCCCCCCTACACTCTAACCACTAGGCTACCTGCCGGCCTACACTCTAACCACTAGGCTACCTACCCCCCCTACACTCTAACCACTAGGCTACCTGCCGGCCTACACTCTAACCACTAGGCTACCTACCCCCCCTACACTCTAACCACTAGGCTGCCTACCCCCCCTACACTCTAACCACTAGGCTACATACCGCCCCTACACTCTAACCACTAGGCTACCTACCGCCCCTACACTCTAACCACTAGGCTACCTACCCCCCCTACACTCTAACCACTAGGCTACCTACCGCCCCTACACTCTAACCACTAGGCTACCTACCGCCCCTACACTCTAACCACTAGGCTACCTACCGCCCCTACACTCTAACCACTAGGCTACCTACCCCCCCTACACTCTAACCACTAGGCTACCTACCCCCCCTACACTCTAACCACTAGGCTACCTACCGCCTCTACACTCTAACCACTAGGCTACCTACCGCCCCTACACTCTAACCACTAGGCTACCTACCGCCTCTACACTCTAACCACTAGGCAACCACTAGGCTACCTACCCCTCTACACTCTAACCACTAGGCTACCTACCGCCTCTACACTCTAACCACTAGGCTACCTACCGCCCGACATAAAGGTGTCATGTTGATTTTAATTTATTGATTAATTGAATAATTGATTTAGATGAACTATCAATAATCTCCGTGTTTAACAGAACAACAACCATAATGACACAGTCCTGTAGTCTTCCTTTTTATTTGTTTTTAAAACTCATAAACATTTCATCATTATCTTGCACAGATTTCATTTGGATATCAACATACAATGTTACCCAGTGGCCTGCCACTAATATTGGTAATAGACATAACAATAATCGTAATAATAATTACAGTAATACTCATTCCGGTTGACAATAAAACAACGTTTTAGAATTCATGACAAAGAGGAAATAATTGTTCCACATTATGACTCAGAATGTTTGGCTTCACCAGACTGTAATTTATTTCAAAAAGCTTCATTTGCAAATGTTTTTTTTTTTTGTGTGTCCAGGCCGTTTCCGTCTGTTTCACTGCAACAAGATCCCCATACTGTACTGATGTTTCAAATTACGTTTTTCTCAACAGAGACCTAGGGTGAAACGACACCCTATTCTCTCCTAGGGTGAAACGGCTCCCTATTCTCTACATAGAGACCTAGGGTGAAACGGCTCCCTAGTCCCTACATAGAGACCTAGGGTGAAACGGCTCCCTATTCTCTACATAGAGACCTAGGGTGAAACGGCTCCCTATTCTCTACATAGAGACCTAGGGTGAAACGGCTCCCTAGTCCCTACATAGAGACCTAGGGTGAAACGGCTCCCTATTCTCTACATAGAGACCTAGGGTGAAACGGCTCCCTAGTCCCTACATAGAGACCTAGGGTGAAACGGCTCCCTAGTCCCTACATAGAGACCTAGGGTGAAACGGCTCCCTAGTCCCTACATAGAGACCTAGGGTGAAACGGCTCCCTATTCTCTACATAGAGACCTAGGGTGAAACGGCTCCCTATTCTCTACATAGAGACCTAGGGTGAAACGGCTCCCTAGTCCCTACATAGAGACCTAGGGTGAAACGGCTCCCTAGTCCCTACATAGAGACCTAGGGTGAAACGGCTCCCTATTCTCTACATAGAGACCTAGGGTGAAACGGCTCCCTATTCTCTACATAGAGACCTAGGGTGAAACGGCTCCCTAGTCCCTACATAGAGACCTAGGGTGAAACGGCTCCCTAGTCCCTACATAGAGACCTAGGGTGAAACGGCTCCCTATTCTCTACATAGAGACCTAGGGTGAAACGGCTCCCTATTCTCTACATAGAGACCTAGGGTGAAACGGCTCCCTAGTCCCTACATAGAGACCTAGGGTGAAACGGCTCCCTAGTCCCTACATAGAGACCTAGGGTGAAACGGCTCCCTATTCTCTACATAGAGACCTAGGGTGAAACGGCTCCCTATTCTCTACATAGAGACCTAGGGTGAAACGGCTCCCTAGTCCCTACATAGAGACCTAGGGTGAAACGGCTCCCTATTCTCTACATAGAGACCTAGGGTGAAACGGCTCCCTATCCTCTACATAGAGACCTAGGGTGAAACGGCTCCCTATTCTCTACATAGCACTGTTTACATTGTTTACACGTCTCCCATGTTTGTACTGTATACCCATATTTACAGTAACACTCACATAATGTCTGTAATATGATTGTACTGTATACCCATATTTACAGTAACACTCACATAATATCTGTAACATGTTTGGATGTTTCATTATTTCAGAAAATGGTCCGATAAGATCCTGTACATTTCAAGGAAAGACTCTTTTTTTTAAACTATGTATATTGCAGTAAAGATAGTTGGTAAAATCCCCAAACATTGCAGATTCCTGATCTCCACGCATAGGCACACAGCAGATTGAGTACCTCTACTCTTATGCCCTTACATGTAACACGCAGAATCATATTTTACAATACACTTCAACAACATGTTTGGAAGTATTGGGAAATTAATGAGTATAAATAAAAGTTTAAAGTAATTAAAAACCTTTTTTTTTTTTAAGTATCTTATATAATTTGTGGCAATGAGAGCGTTATGAAAAAGGCTGTAAAGTACACAGTACAGGGAGTTTTTGGTGCAACAAACAAAATCCCAAATGTAATCCCAAAATTCAGCATGCATCAAGGAAAAGTAGCTTCAGGATTTGGAGAACTACTGAATATATTCAACATAGTGGCCCAACGATCGAACCACTAGGCTACCTGCCGCCCACGATGTCTGAACGTTCGATATTACCTGACACCACAGGCGAGTTAATACACAATACTTTGGAGTAGAAAATTGTAATAAATACAAAAAAAAGATTTAAAAAAAATAATAATAATAAAAAAAAACACAAATAAAGACATATAAATATGGACTGAAAGCCTCAATCGTATCGAAGTACCGTAAATATACTTTGGCAAAAAGCAGTAACATAAAATCACAGTTTCTGAACCCAGAAGCGCAACATCAGAGACTTCCTGGAACGCTTGTGAAACAGACCAAGCCGACCAGGCCGTGGTTTGGGGTTTGAGAAGTCAATGAGAGAAGTGAAGAATTCTTCCTTAGCTATTAATTATCTCCTAATCTAAAGGCACAACCTAGATTGGAGCCAAATTTTTTAAATACAGTCTATATACAAAAGTATGTGGACACCCCTTCAAATTAGTGGATTCGGCTATTTCAGCCACACCCGTTGCTGACAGGTGTATAAAATGTTGGCTGGAGGGGGTTGGGAGGTTGGGAGTGGAGACATGTTGGCTGGAGGGAGTTGGGGGGTTGGGAGTGGAGACATGTTGGCTGGAGGGGGTTGGGGGGATGGGAGTGGAGACATGTTGGCTGGAGGGGGTTGGGAGGTTGGGAGTGGAGACATGTTGGCTGGAGGGGGTTGGGAGGTTGGGAGTGGAGACATGTTGGCTGTAGGGGGTTGGGGGGTTGGGAGGTTGGGAGTGGAGACATGTTGGCTGGAGGGGGTTGGGGGGATGGGAGGTTGGGAGTGGAGACATGTTGGCTGGAGGGGAATGGGAGGTTGGGAGTGGAGACATGTTGGCTGGAGGGGGATGGGAGGTTGGGAGTGGAGACATGTTGGCTGGAGGGGGTTGGGAGGTTGGGAGTGGAGACATGTTGGCTGGAGGGGGTTGGGGGGATGGGAGTGGAGACATGTTGGCTGGAGGGGGTTGGGAGGTTGGGAGTGGAGACATGTTGGCTGGAGGGGGTTGGGAGGTTGGGAGTGGAGACATGTTGGCTGGAGGGGGATGGGGTGGAGGCATGTTGGCTGGAGGGGGTTGGGGGGGATGGGAGGTTGGGAGTGGAGACATGTTGGCTGGAGGGGGTTGGGGGGTTGGGAGGTTGGGAGTGGAGACATGTTGGCTGGAGGGGGTTTGGGGGATGGGAGGTTGGGAGTGGAGACAGGTTGGCTGGAGGGGGTTGGGGGGATGGGAGGTTGGGAGTGGAGACATGTTGGCTGGAGGGGGTTGGGGCTGGAGGGGGTTGGGGTGGAGGCATGTTGGCTGGAGGGGGTTGGGGGGGATGGGAGGTTGGGAGTGGAGACATGTTGGCTGGAGGGGGTTGGGGCTGGAGGGGGTTGGGGTGGAGGCATGTTGGCTGGAGGGTGTTGGGGGGGATGGGAGGTTGGGAGTGGAGACAGGTTGGGGCTAGAGGGGGTTGGGGGGATGGGAGGTTGGGAGTGGAGACAGGTTGAGGCTAGAGGGGGTTGGGGGGGATGGGAGGTTGGCTGGAGGGGGTTGGTGGGATGGGAGGTTGGGAGTGGAGACAGGTTGGGGCTAGAGGGGGTTGGGGGGGCTGGGAGGTTGGGAGTGGAGACAGGTTGGGGCTAGAGGGGGTTGGGGGGATGGGAGGTTGGCTGGAGGGGGTTGGGGGGATGGGAGGTTGGGAGTGGAGACAGGTTGGGGCTAGAGGGGGTTGGGGGGGATGGGAGGTTGGCTGAAGGGGGTTGGGGGGATGGGAGGTTGGGAGTGGAGACAGGTTGGGGCTAGAGGGGGTTGGGGGGGATGGGAGGTTGGGAGTGGAGACAGGTTGGGGCTAGAGGGGGTTGGGGGGGATGGGAGGTTGGGAGTGGAGACATGTTGGCTGGAGGGGGTTGGGGGGAATGGGAGGTTGGGAGTGGAGACATGTTGGCTGAAGGGGGTTGGGGGGAATGGGAGGTTGGGAGTGGAGACATGTTGGTTGGAGGGGGTTGGGGGGATGGGAGGTTGGGGTTAGAGGGGGTTGGGGCTAGAGGGGGTTGGGGGGAATGGGAGGTTGGCTAGAGGGGGTTGGGGCTAGAGGGGGTTGGGGGGAATGGGAGGTTGGCTAGAGGGGGTTGGGGCTAGAGGGGGTTGGGGGGAATGGGAGGTTGGCTAGAGGGGGTTGGGGCTAGAGGGGGTTGGGAGGTTGGGGTTAGAGGGGGTTGGGGCTAGAGGGGGTTGGGGGGAATGGGAGGTTGGCTAGAGGGGGTTGGGGCTAGAGGGGGTTGGGGGGAATGGGAGGTTGGCTAGAGGGGGTTGGGGCTAGAGGGGGTTGGGGGGAATGGGAGGTTGGCTAGAGGGGGTTGGGGGGAATGGGAGGTTGGCTAGAGGGGGTTGGGGCTAGAGGGGGTTGGGGGGAATGGGAGGTTGGCTAGAGGGGGTTGGGGCTAGAGGGGGTTGGGGGGAATGGGAGGTTGGCTAGAGGGGGTTGGGGCTAGAGGGGGTTGGGAGGTTGGGAGTGGGGGACAACGGTCTTTTTTGTTTTATTTTCCTGTTTATACTGATTTAATTATTTAAACTCTCTATGTATTTCTTACAGTTTTCTTCTCTTGAGTACCAGTACAGGTTTTATAAACGTATTTGAAATGGATAATGTACCTGTAAACCCCTTAACAAAAAAATGACAAAACAAATAAACAATTGGTCACAATAAACTACTTTACATGGAAGGATTGCCTTCTATTTGACAGCCTGCACATGACAACCGTTAGACCTGATGACGTGTTCTGCACATGGGCAGTTCAGGACAACCGTTAGACCTGATGACGTGTTCTGCACATGGGCAGTTCAGGACAACCGTTAGACCTGATGACGTGTTCTGCACATGGGCAGTTCAGGACAACCGTTAGACCTGATGACGTGTTCTGCACATGGGCAGTTCAGGACAACCGTTAGACCTGATGACGTGTTCTGCACATGGGCAGTTCAGGACAACCGTTAGACCTGATGACGTGTTCTGCACATGGGCAGTTCAGGACAACCGTTAGACCTGATGACGTGTTCTGCACATGGGCAGTTCAGGACAACCGCTAGACCTGATGACATGTTCTGCAAGCCAACGTTGCCATGACATCGCCTACAAGCATTATCGGAGATTTCTATTGGAGAAATAGTTTTTTCCTTCATACTGTCCTGTTATGGTAAAGACAGGCTATCTCTTGAGTAGCTGAGTACTGTAAGGCATGTTGTAATGGTAACCATGGTAAAGTGATGACATCATCCAAAAACATGGCAGACATTGGATGAGAACGACTTCCCACTCTCATTAAAGCCACAGAAGTTCAAGGCAGACTGCGGTACTGCAGGCATTGTTTGCAAAAACAGGATTCCCCCATTATATTGAATGGACATATTTTGATCTTCGTGGTCAATCTTCGTGTAATTAAAAACAATTTTCGAAGGCAGTCATGGTACCAATAATTGCTTCTAAAACACCAGATATATGTCCTCGAACCGATAATTTTTTCTATCGCAGGATAAGGATTAGTTGCTAATGTCAGTCTGCAGTACCCCGGTCGGCCTTCAACGTGAGTTACTCAATGAGAAGGGGGCAGCACTGAGCTAGCCTGCAGTACCCCAGTTGGCCTTCAACGTGAGTTACTCAATGAGAAGGGGGCAGCACTGAGCTAGCCTGTAAACGTCACATCCTGGAGTAGCTCAAACTGCCGCATGTTATGTCTCCATGAGACGCCATCTTACCCGAATTAATTTGGCTTCGATGCGCTATCGAGTCTTCACATAGGAATGAATTATGTCCCGTGATCAATGGCTTTGTCCATTCATCGGTGCAGACAGTCATGGTCCTGTTGTCTGTGGATGTTCTGTAGCTAGACGAGACACTCAGCAACACTCAATAGTGCAGACCAATAAACGTGCTACAATTCACCATGGTCTCTCATTCATGGGCGGGGGGGTCAATGTAACTATGTGCTATCTTACCAGCTCCTATGGTCATTGCCACAGAGTTGGTCGAGACAGCGCAAACAGATCACACGTCACATTATATCTGGTCTGGTCTGTCTGGCTTTACTGTACTATAGACAAGCTAAACTGCTGAGTGTTTCTTTCAGACAACAAAGAGAGAGAAAACAATAATTTGAATTCATCCATCCATCCATTGAACACCACGTTGGTTACTAGTTTGGGACTGAGATGAAACACCAAGACAATGTGTCAGTATAGCCTGGTCCCAGATCTGTTGGTGCTGTCTTGACCAACTCATATGGACCTTGTCATGGATGTGCCTGTATACAGCACAAATAGATCCGGCGCCCGGCTATAGTATCGATTCTCTTCTGTTGTGACATCAGGCTATAGGATCGATTCTCTTCTGTTGTGACATCAGGCTATAGGATCGATTCTCTTCTGTTGTGACATCAGGCTATAGTATCGATTCTCTTCTGTTGTGACATCAGGCTATAGTATCGATTCTCTTCTGTTGTGACATCAGGCTATAGGATCGATTCTCTTCTGTTGTGACATCAGGCTATAGGATCGATTCTCTTCTGTTGTGACATCAGGCTATAGGATCGATTCTCTTCTGTTGTGACATCAGGCTATAGGATCGATTCTCTTCTGTTGTGACATCAGGCTATAGGATCGATTCCCTTCTGTTGTGACATCAGGCTATAGTATCGATTCTCTTCTGTTGTGACATCAGGCTATAGGATCGATTCTCTTCTGTTGTGACATCAGGCTATAGGATCGATTCTCTTTTGTTGTGACATCAGGCTATAGGATCGATTCTCTTCTGTTGTGACATCAGGCTATAGGATCGATTCTCTTCTGTTGTGACATCAGGCTATAGTATCGATTCTCTTCTGTTGTGACATCAGGCTATAGGATCGATTCCCTTCTGTTGTGACATCAGGCTATAGTATCGATTCTCTTCTGTTGTGACATCAGGCTATAGTATCGATTCTCTTCTGTTGTGACATCAGGCTATAGGATCGATTCCCTTCTGTTGTGACATCAGGCTATAGTATCGATTCTCTTCTGTTGTGACATCAGGCTATAGTATCGATTCTCTTCTGTTGTGACATCAAGCTATAGTATCGATTCTCTTCTGTTGTGACATCATCACAACATCATCCTCTTCAGACTGGGAGACTGCAGTGTACTGCAGTGGTCATGGTGAAGTCCAGGGATTCCCAAAAGGGGGGTCAAGTTCAACCACGATAACTTAAAAGTCCAATCTAGACTGAAATAACATCTATAGACCTACAGCTCACCCACAAAACTGGGCAGGGAGGAGAACAAATTATATTTACAATACAAATGTATTTTAAAATGTTTCATTTTTCATTAACTCCTTTCAATTGATGTGAACACACACAAACACAATCCTGATTTATCAAAACATCTAACGTTCCACGTTTTATGGTTCATATATATATATCCTCATTCTGTCCTCTGTATAACTATCAAAACAATCTCATAAAGTCAGGGAAACCACTGGTTGGAATGATACAAAAACAAGCTATTTCTGTCCTTTCCCCCTCTCTCTCTTTCTCTCTTTCTCTCTATTGTAATGAACCTGTCAAACTCATCACAACAACACAACCACATACCCATGCCCATGTACAACCCCATCAGCTGAGACAGAGAAGACTTTCTCAAAGGGCTTCATTAAGACATTATTAGAAACCATCTCTAATATATATATATATATTATTGCATTATTATAAACCATCTCTGACATAACAAACAGCAGCTATATGGCCCTGTTTGGAAAGCAACATAATCTTATGGACGGTCTATCTATCCCATCAGTCTATGTAATCCTCCTCGCCCTGTCTCCAGAGTCAAACAACTGGCCCCTCATTCCCTGCTCTCTGCAGAGGCTCTGTGTGTAATACCATCTTTTCCCCACTAGGTGGCAGAGAGGCCGTTATAAAGCTAATGTCAAGCCAGCGGTTACCGGATGGGTTTTTAAAGGTTCAATTTTAAAGAGTCATAAAGACACTTACTGAACAGGCACTAAGGGTTCTATTCAATCTGTATCGCGGAAGTTCAGCGTTTACAGCGTGATTGAAATGTAAAAGGTAATGTAGCAGAGGACTGCATTCACGGTAAACACCGCCGCGTACGTCGGCTCAAAATGACCGTTACATTTCTATCGTCGGAATCTGTAAACGCTTCAGCTTTCCTTTTGAACAGAGTCCTAAATATCCGCTTTGAATGCTTTCAGTTAAAGAGTGGTTCAATGCCTCTGTTCAAAACCACCGGGCCTCTGGTTTTTCGAGAGATTACATTGGGCTTGGAGGAATTATTTTAAGCTTAAAAAAACACAATTACTAAGTGTAAAGTGTAAAAGGGCCAGAAACGTCTCTTTTAAGTTGGTGTAAAACCTCAAGAAATTCGGAATTTTAAATATTTTGCAAAACAGTCTTTAAAAACACCTGTGATATAGTAGCATTACCCTGCGTACACAACATCCTCTTTCCAAGGTCTACGTACAACACATCTAGCCAGCTACGAAAACTAAGCAAACAGATTTTCATAACAAGGGACAGTTCCCACTACTATATTCTAAAATCTATACAGCCGACCCGGGAGACAGAGAGTACGTGAGAGGAGGAAGGGTATTGCTTCACATCCCCCACAGCAGATGTGGAAGGCTATTGCTTCACATCCCCCACAGCAGATGTGGGTGGGAGAGAGGAGGCATCTTGTTCCCTCTTTTCTTCTCTTCAGCCAAGGGGGACATCTGTCTGTCTGTCTATCTGACAATGTCTGTCAGGGAGTCTGTCTGTCTCAGTTAGCCCCCATCCATCATCACATTCCAACACTGTCCAGTCCAGACCTTCAGGACCATCTCATTGTATCAGGAAGAAAAGTAACAGATAGGATAGGACAACCTTCCCCCTCACCATCCAAACAACAGCCCTTTCATCTGGAGGACACAGAAACATCAGCCTTCTACTGCCTTCTGTGGAGTTACAAACACACAGAACCCTAGAACACTCAGAACCATAGAACACTCAGAACCATATAACACTCAGAACCATATAACACTCAGAACCCTAAAACACTCAGAACCCTAGAACACTCAGAACCCTAGAACACTCAGAACCATAGAACACTCAGAACCGTAGAACACTCAGAACCGTAGAACACTCAGAACCCTAGAACACTCAGAACCATAGAACACTCATAACCATAGGACACTCTGACTTAGAATATGTGAACACCTACAAATACCTAGGTGTCTGGTTAGACTGTAAACTCTCCTTCCAGACTCACATCAAACATCTCCAATCCAAAGTCAAATCTAGAATTGGCTTCCTATTCCGCAACAAAGCATCCTTTACTCATGCTGCCAAACATACCCTTGTAAAACTGACCATCCTACCAATCCTCGACTTCGGTGATGTCATTTACAAAATAGCCTCCAAAACCCTACTCAATAAATTGGATGCAGTCTATCACAGTGCCATCCGTTTTGTCACCAAAGCCCCATATACTACCCACCACTGCGACCTGTACACTCTCGTTGGCTGGCCCTCGCTTCATACTCGTCGCCAAACCCACTGGTTCCAGGTCATCTACAAGACCCTGCTAGGTAAAGTCCCCCCTTATCTCAGCTCGCTGGTCACCATAGCAGCACCTACCTGTAGCACGCGCTCCAGCAGGTATATCTCTCTAGTCACCCCCAAAACCAATTCTTCCTTTGGACGCCTCTCCTTCCAGTTCTCTGCTGCCAATGACTGGAACGAACTACAAAAATCTCTGAAACTGGAAACACCTATCTCCCTCACTAGCTTTAAGCACCAGCTGTCAGAGCAGCTCATAGATTACTGCACCTGTACATAACCCATCTACAATTTAGCCCAAACAACTACCTCTTTACCTACTGTATTTATTTATTAATTTATTTTGCTCCTTTGCACCCCATTATTTCTGTCTCTACTTTGCACTTTCTTCCACTGCAAACCAACCATTCCATTGTTTTTTTTTTAGTTTTTATTTTACTTGCTGTGTTGTACTCACTTCGCCTCCATGGCCTTTTATATTTTTATTTATTTATACATATATTTGTTTGCCTTCACCTCCCTTATCTCACCTCACTTGCTCACATTGTATATAGACTTATTTATTTTTTTTTTCACTGTATTATTGACTATATGTTTGTTTTACTCCATGTGTAACTATGTGTTGTTGTATGTGTCGAACTGCTTTGCTTTATCTTGGCCAGGTCGCAATTGTAAATGAGAACGTGTTCTCAATTTGCCTACCTGGTTAAATAAAGGTTAAATAAAAAAATAAAAAATAAAATAAAACTCAGAACCCTAGAACACTCAGAACCCTAGAACACTCAGAACCCTAGGACACTCAGAACCCTAGGACACTCAGAACCCTAGGACACTCAGAACCCTAGAACACTCAGAACCCTAGAACACTCAGAACCCTAGAACACTCAGAACCATAGAACACTCAGAACCATAGGACACTCAGAACCATAGGACACTCAGAACCATAGGACACTCAGAACCCTAGAACACTCAGAACCATAGAACACTCAGAACCATATAACACTCAGAACCATATAACACTCAGAACCCTAAAACACTCAGAACCCTAGAACACTCAGAACCCTAGAACACTCAGAACCATAGAACACTCAGAACCGTAGAACACTCAGAACCCTAGAACACTCAGAACCCTAGAACACTCAGAACCATAGAACACTCATAACCATAGGACACTCTGACTTAGAATATGTGAACACCTACAAATACCTAGGTGTCTGGTTAGACTGTAAACTCTCCTTCCAGACTCACATCAAACATCTCCAATCCAAAGTCAAATCTAGAATTGGCTTCCTATTCCGCAACAAAGCATCCTTTACTCATGCTGCCAAACATACCCTTGTAAAACTGACCATCCTACCAATCCTCGACTTCGGTGATGTCATTTACAAAATAGCCTCCAAAACCCTACTCAATAAATTGGATGCAGTCTATCACAGTGCCATCCGTTTTGTCACCAAAGCCCCATATACTACCCACCACTGCGACCTGTACACTCTCGTTGGCTGGCCCTCGCTTCATACTCGTCGCCAAACCCACTGGTTCCAGGTCATCTACAAGACCCTGCTAGGTAAAGTCCCCCCTTATCTCAGCTCGCTGGTCACCATAGCAGCACCTACCTGTAGCACGCGCTCCAGCAGGTATATCTCTCTAGTCACCCCCAAAACCAATTCTTCCTTTGGACGCCTCTCCTTCCAGTTCTCTGCTGCCAATGACTGGAACGAACTACAAAAATCTCTGAAACTGGAAACACCTATCTCCCTCACTAGCTTTAAGCACCAGCTGTCAGAGCAGCTCATAGATTACTGCACCTGTACATAACCCATCTACAATTTAGCCCAAACAACTACCTCTTTACCTACTGTATTTATTTATTAATTTATTTTGCTCCTTTGCACCCCATTATTTCTGTCTCTACTTTGCACTTTCTTCCACTGCAAACCAACCATTCCATTGTTTTTTTTTTAGTTTTTATTTTACTTGCTGTGTTGTACTCACTTCGCCTCCATGGCCTTTTATATTTTTATTTATTTATACATATATTTGTTTGCCTTCACCTCCCTTATCTCACCTCACTTGCTCACATTGTATATAGACTTTTTTTTTTTTTTTTTCACTGTATTATTGACTATATGTTTGTTTTACTCCATGTGTAACTATGTGTTGTTGTATGTGTCGAACTGCTTTGCTTTATCTTGGCCAGGTCGCAATTGTAAATGAGAACGTGTTCTCAATTTGCCTACCTGGTTAAATAAAGGTTAAATAAAAAAATAAAAAATAAAATAAAACTCAGAACCCTAGAACACTCAGAACCCTAGAACACTCAGAACCCTAGGACACTCAGAACCCTAGGACACTCAGAACCCTAGGACACTCAGAACCCTAGAACACTCAGAACCCTAGAACACTCAGAACCCTAGAACACTCAGAACCATAGAACACTCAGAACCATAGGACACTCAGAACCATAGGACACTCAGAACCATAGGACACTCAGAACCCTAGAACACTCAGAACCATAGAACACTCAGAACCATATAACACTCAAAACCATATAACACTCAGAACCATATAACACTCAGAACCCTATAACACTCAGAACCCTATAACACTCAGAACCCTAGAACACTCAGAACCATAGAACCCTAGAACACTCAGAACCCTAGAACACTCAGAACCCTAGAACACTCAGAACCCTAGAACACTCAGAACCATAGAACACTCATAACCATAGGACACTCAGAACCCTAGAACACTCAGAACCCTAGAACACTCAGAACCCTAGAACACTCAGAACCATAGGACACTCAGAACCCTAGAACACTCAGAACCCTAGAACACTCAGAACCCTAGAACACTCAGAACCATAGAACACTCAGAACCATAGAACACTCAGAACCATAGGACACTCAGAACCATAGAACACTCAGAACCATAGAACACTCAGAACCCTAGAACACTCGGACAGCATAGAAACAACTCAATGCTCTAAACATCATATCTTAAACATCGATTTGGCAGAGAGAGAAATGGTGAGGAGGAGGAAGTCTGTTCTGTGGCTCAGAATGAATTCATGTAAAATGTCTGTATGACTGAAGGGAAACGATTCACTGTGACACACAATGTCAATGTCTGACTGGAGGGAAGCTATTCACTGTGACACACATCTTTGTATACTGCATTCTTCTGTTATATCTTCTGAAGGGAGGATGAGAGCAACACTTTACTTTGACTTTTGGCAGTTTTTTGTTGTTGTTGTTGCAAACACTGGTTCACTGTGACGAGTTGATGAGCAAAACACTGGTTCACTGTGACGAGTTGATGAGCAAAACACTGGTTCACTGTGACGAGTTGATGAGCAAAACACTGGTTCACTGTGACGAGTTGATGAGCAAAACACTGGTTCACTGTGACGAGTTGATGAGCAAAACACTGGTTCACTGTGACGAGTTGATGAGCAAAACACTGGTTCACTGTGACGAGTTGATGAGCAAAACACTGGTTCACTGTGACGAGTTGATGAGCAAAACACTGGTTCACTGTGACGAGTTGATGAGCAAAACACTGGTTCACTGTGACGAGTTGATGAGCAAAACACTGACTGAGAGAAACAGACCTGTAGATATTATCATGCACCTGACTGATCACGGACATTAAATACAAAGAGCTGTGTGTGAGTTTGTGTGTGTGTGTACCTGTATGTGTCTACCTGTGTGTGTATGTAAGTTTTAAACTGTGTGTGTGTGTGTGTGTGTGCTCATGTTCTGTACAGTTTGTAGTTTTGTGTCTTTAGAGAACAGATCTAATATTGATTGTACGCCTCAAAATCAATCATGTATTCTCTCCCGAGGTTGCAGTCTCCTCGCCTTCCTCCTCTAGGGCCTCTGTAATTGAACCGTGAGCCTGTAGCTCCTCCCCTCTCCCTGCGCGTGATAGGACCTCTATCCAGCGGCGCTGTAGCTCCTCCCCGTCGGCGCTGAAGTAGAGCGTAAGGTGTGATTGGCTGATTCTGAAGGCAAAGCGGCGTTCCAGGCGGTCACATGACTCAGGAAGGGAGACCTCGAAGCCAATCAGGGGTACAGAGCGCTGGGCTTTCACATCCTGGGTACACAGGGAAGGAAGAGGACAGACAGAGAGGACAGACAGAGAGGACAGAGAGAGAGGACAGACAGAGAGGACAGAGAGAGAGGACAGACAGAGAGGACAGACAGAGAGGACAGACAGAGAGGACAGACAGAGAGGACAGACAGAGAGGACAGAGAGAGAGGACAGACAGAGAGGACAGACAGAGAGGACAAACAGAGAGGACAGACAGAGAGGACAGACAGAGAGGACAAACAGAGAGGACAGACATAGAGGACAGACAGAGAGGACAGACAGAGAGGACAGACAGAAGGGACAAACAGAGAGGACAGACAGAGAGGACAGACAGAGAGGACAGACAGAGAGGACAGACAGAGAGGACAGACAGAGAGGACAGACAGAGGACAGACAGAGGACAGACAGAGAGGACAGACAGAGGACAGACAGAGGACAGACAGAGGACAGACAGAGAGGACAGACAGAGAGGACAGACAGAGAGGACAAACAGAGAGGACAGACAGAGAGGACAGACAGAGAGGACAGACAGAGAGGACAGACAGAGAGGACAGGCAGAGAGGACAGACAGAGAGGACAAACATAGAGGACAGACAGAGAGGACAGACAGAGAGGACAGACAGAGAGAACAAACAGAGAGGACAGGCAGAGAGGACAAACAGAGAGGACAAACAGAGAGGACAGACAGAGAGGACAGACAGAGAGGACAGACAGAGAGAACAAACAGAGAGGACAGACAGAGAGGACAGACAGAGAGGACAGACAGAGAGGACAAACAGAGAGGACAGGCAGAGAGGACAGACAGAGAGGACAGACAGAGAGGACAAACAGAGAGGACATACAGAGAGGACAGACAGAGAGGACAGACAGAGAGGACAGACAGAGGACATACAGATATGACAGAGGACAGACAGAGAGGACAGACAGAGAGCACAGAGAGAGAGGACAGACAGAGAGGACAGACAGAGGACATACAGATATGACAGAGGACAGACAGAGAGGACAGACAGAGAGCACAGAGAGAGAGGACAGACAGAGAGGACAGACAGAGAGGGCAGACAGAGAGGACAGACAGTGAGGACAGACAGTGAGGACAGAGAGAGAGCACAGAGAGAGAGGACAGACAGAGAGGACAGACAGATATGACAGAGAGGACAGACAGAGAGGACAGACAGAGAGGACAGACAGAGAGCACAGAGAGAGAGGACAGACAGAGGACAGACAGAGAGGACAGACATAGAGGACAGACAGAGAGGACAGACAGAGAGGACAGACAGAGAGGACAGACAGTGAGGACAGACAGAGAGGGCAGACAGAGGGGACAGACAGAGGACAGACCTGGATGAATATTCCAAATCCAAAGTACATTGCTATGTTTTTTTAACGTTTTCTCCTTTTGTTGTGTTGTTTAAAGTAATTGAAGTCTGTGTAACTATATTATGTAATAACATGTATAATAACAGTCTAATAGGGGTGTAATAACAGTCTAATAGGGGTGTAATAACAGTCTAATAGGGGTGTAATAACATGTATAATATTAGCCACGGTAAAGTATTATCGAACTGATCTGAGGAACCCCGTATATGTTAACAGTCTAATAACAGTCTAATAACAGTCTAATAGGTGTGTAATAACAGTCTAATAGAGGTGTAATAACAGTCTAATAACAGTCTAATAGGTGTGTAATAACAGTCTAATAACAGTCTAATAACAGTCTAATAGGGGTGTAATAAAAGTCTAATAGGGGTGTAATAACAGTCTAATAACAGTCTAATAGGGGTGTAATAACAGTCTAATAGGGGTGTAATAACAGTTTAATAGGGGTGTAATAACAGTCTAATAACAGTCTAATAGGTGTGTAATAACAGTCTAATAACAGTCTAATAACAGTCTAATAGGGGTGTAATAACAGTCTAATAACAGTCTAATAGGTGTGTAATAACAGTCTAATAACAGTCTAATAACAGTCTAATAACAGTCTAATAGGGGTGTAATAACAGTCTAATAGGGGTGTAATAACAGTCTAATAGGGGTGTAATAACAGTTTAATAGGGGTGTAATAACAGTCTAATAACAGTCTAATAGGTGTGTAATAACAGTCTAATAACAGTCTAATAACAGTCTAATAACAGTCTAATAGGGGTGTAATAACAGTCTAATAGGGGTGTAATAACAGTCTAATAGGGGTGTAATAACAGTCTAATAGGGGTGTAATAACAGCCTAATAACAGTCTAATAACAGTCTAATATGTGTGTAATAACAGCCTAATAGGGGTGTAATAACAGTCTAATAGGGGTGTAATAACAGTTTAATAGGGGTGTAATAACAGTCTAATAACAGTCTAATAGGTGTGTAATAACAGTCTAATAACAGTCTAATAACATTCTAATAACAGTCTAATAGGGGTGTAATAACAGTCTAATAGGGGTGTAATAACAGTCTAATAGGGGTGTAATAACAGTCTAATAGGGGTGTAATAACAGGTTAATAGGGGTGTAATAACAGTTTAATAACAGTCTAATAGGGGTGTAATAACAGTCTAATAGGGGTGTAATAACAGTCTAATAGGGGTGTAATAACAGTCTAATAGGGGTGTAATAACAGTCTAATAGGGGTGTAATAACAGGTTAATAGGGGTGTAATAACAGTTTAATAACAGTCTAATAGGTGTGTAATAACAGTCTAATAACAGTCTAATAGGGGTGTAATAACAGTCTAATAACAGTCTAATAGGGGTGTAATAACAGTCTAATAGGGGTGTAATAACAGTCTAATAGGGGTGTAATAACAGTCTAATAGGGGTGTACTAACAGTCTAATAGGGGTGTAATAACAGTCTAATAGGGGTGTAATAACAGGTTAATAGGGGTGTAATAACAGTCTAATAGGGGTGTAATAACAGTCTAATAGGGGTGTAATAACAGTCTAATAACAGTCTAATAGGGGTGTAATAACAGTCTAATAGGGGTGTAATAACAGTCTAATAGGGGTGTAATAACAGTCTAATAGGGGTGTAATAACAGTCTAATAACAGTCTAATAGGGGTGTAATAACAGTCTAATAGGGGTGTTATAACAGTCTAATAGGGGTGTAATAACAGTCTAATAGGGGTGTAATAACAGTTTAATAGGAGTGTAATAACAGTCTAATAACAGTCTAATAACAGTCTAATAGGGGTGTAATAACAGTCTAATAACAGTCTAATAGGGGTGTAATAACAGTCTAATAGGAGTGTAATAACAGTCTAATAACAGTCTAATAGGGGTGTAATAACAGTCTAATAGGTGTGTAATAACAGTCTAATAGGGTTGTAATAACAGTCTAATAGGGGTGTAATAACAGTCTAATAGGGGTGTAATAACAGTCTAATAACCATCTAATAACAGTCTAATAGGGGTGTAATAACAGTCTAATAGGGCTGTAATAACAGTCTAATAGGGGTGTAATAACAGGTTAATAGGGGTGTAATAACAGTCTAATATGGGTGTAATAACAGTTTAATAACAGTCCAATAGGGGTGTAATAACAGTCCAATAGGGGTGTAATAACAGTCCAATAGGGGTGTATTAACAGTCTAATAGGGGTGTAATAACAGTCTAATAGGGGTGTAATAACAGTCTAATAGGGGTGTAATAACAGTCTAATAGGGGTGTAATAACAGGTTAATAGGGGTGTAATAACAGTTTAATAACAGTCTAATAGGTGTGTAATAACAGTCTAATAACAGTCTAATAGGGGTGTAATAACAGTCTAATAACAGTCTAATAGGGGTGTAATAACAGTCTAATAGGGGTGTAATAACAGTCTAATAGGGGTGTAATAACAGTCTAATAGGGGTGTAATAACAGTCCAATAGGGGTGTAATAACAGTCTAATAGGGGTGTAATAACAGTCTAATAGGGGTGTAATAACAGTCTAATAGGGGTGTAATAACAGTCTAATAGGGGTGTAATAACAGTCTAATAGGGGTGTAATAACAGGTTAATAGGGGTGTAATAACAGTTTAATAACAGTCTAATAGGTGTGTAATAACAGTCTAATAACAGTCTAATAAGGGTGTAATAACAGTCTAATAACAGTCTAATAGGGGTGTACTAACAGTCTAATAGGGGTGTACTAACAGTCTAATAGGGGTGTAATAACAGGTTAATAGGGGTGTAATAACAGTCTAATAGGGGTGTAATAACAGTCTAATAGGGGTGTAATAACAGTCTAATAACAGTCTAATAGGGGTGTAATAACAGTCTAATAGGGGTGTAATAACAGTCTAATAGGGGTGTAATAACAGTCTAATAGGGGTGTAATAACAGTCTAATAACAGTCTAATAGGGGTGTAATAACAGTCTAATAGGGGTGTTATAACAGTCTAATAGGGGTGTAATAACAGTCTAATAGGGGTGTAATAACAGTCTAATAGGAGTGTAATAACAGTCTAATAACAGTCTAATAACAGTCTAATAGGAGTGTAATAACAGTCTAATAACAGTCTAATAGGGGTGTAATAACAGTCTAATAGGAGTGTAATAACAGTCTAATAACAGTCTAATAGGGGTGTAATAACGGTCTAATAGGTGTGTAATAACAGTCTAATAGGGGTGTAATAACAGTCTAATAACAGTCTAATAGGGGTGTAATAACAGTCTAATAGGGGTGTTATAACAGTCTAATAGGGGTGTAATAACAGTCTAATAGGGGTGTAATAACAGTCTAATAGGAGTGTAATAACAGTCTAATAACAGTCTAATAACAGTCTAATAGGGGTGTAATAACAGTCTAATAACAGTCTAATAGGGGTGTAATAACAGTCTAATAGGAGTGTAATAACAGTCTAATAACAGTCTAATAGGGGTGTAATAACAGTCTAATAACAGTCTAATAACAGTCTAATATGGGTGTAATAACAGTCTAATAGGTGTGTAATAACAGTCTAATAGGGGTGTAATAACAGTCTAATAACCATCTAATAACAGTCTAATAGGGGTGTAATAACAGTCTAATAGGGCTGTAATAACAGTCTAATAGGGGTGTAATAACAGGTTAATAGGGGTGTAATAACAGTCTAATATGGGTGTAATAACAGTTTAATAACAGTCTAATAGGGGTGTAATAACAGTCCAATAGGGGTGTAATAACAGTCCAATAGGGGTGTATTAACAGTCTAATAGGGGTGTAATAACAGTCTAATAACAGTCTAATAGGGGTGTAATAACAGTCTAATAACAGTCTAATAGGGGTGTAATAACAGTCTAATAGGGGTGTAATAACAGTCTAATAGGGGTGTAATAACAGTCTAATAACCATCTAATAACAGTCTAATAGGGGTGTAATAACAGTCTAATAGGGGTGTAATAACAGTCCAATAGGGGTGTAATAACAGTCCAATAGGGGTGTAATAACAGTCTAATAGGGGTGTAATAACAGGTTAATAGGGGTGTAATAACAGTTTAATAACAGTCTAATAGGTGTGTAATAACAGTCTAATAACAGTCTAATAGGGGTGTAATAACAGTCTAATAACAGTCTAATAGGGGTGTAATAACAGTCTAATAGGGGTGTAATAACAGTCTAATAGGGGTGTAATAACAGTCTAATAGGGGTGTAATAACAGTCCAATAGGGGTGTAATAACAGTCTAATAGGGGTGTAATAACAGTCTAATAGGGGTGTAATAACAGTCTAATAGGGGTGTAATAACAGTCTAATAGGGGTGTAATAACAGTCTAATAGGGGTGTAATAACAGGTTAATAGGGGTGTAATAACAGTTTAATAACAGTCTAATAGGTGTGTAATAACAGTCTAATAACAGTCTAATAGGGGTGTAATAACAGTCTAATAACAGTCTAATAGGGGTGTACTAACAGTCTAATAGGGGTGTACTAACAGTCTAATAGGGGTGTAATAACAGGTTAATAGGGGTGTAATAACAGTCTAATAGGGGTGTAATAACAGTCTAATAGGGGTGTAATAACAGTCTAATAACAGTCTAATAGGGGTGTAATAACAGTCTAATAGGGGTGTAATAACAGTCTAATAGGGGTGTAATAACAGTCTAATAGGGGTGTAATAACAGTCTAATAACAGTCTAATAGGGGTGTAATAACAGTCTAATAGGGGTGTTATAACAGTCTAATAGGGGTGTAATAACAGTCTAATAGGGGTGTAATAACAGTCTAATAGGAGTGTAATAACAGTCTAATAACAGTCTAATAACAGTCTAATAGGGGTGTAATAACAGTCTAATAACAGTCTAATAGGGGTGTAATAACAGTCTAATAGGAGTGTAATAACAGTCTAATAACAGTCTAATAGGGGTGTAATAACAGTCTAATAGGTGTGTAATAACAGTCTAATAGGGGTGTAATAACAGTCTAATAACAGTCTAATAGGGGTGTAATAACAGTCTAATAGGGGTGTTATAACAGTCTAATAGGGGTGTAATAACAGTCTAATAGGGGTGTAATAACAGTCTAATAGGAGTGTAATAACAGTCTAATAACAGTCTAATAACAGTCTAATAGGGGTGTAATAACAGTCTAATAACAGTCTAATAGGGGTGTAATAACAGTCTAATAGGAGTGTAATAACAGTCTAATAACAGTCTAATAGGGGTGTAATAACAGTCTAATAGGAGTGTAATAACAGTCTAATAACAGTCTAATAGGGGTGTAATAACAGTCTAATAGGTGTGTAATAACAGTCTAATAGGGGTGTAATAACAGTCTAATAACCATCTAATAACAGTCTAATAGGGGTGTAATAACAGTCTAATAGGGCTGTAATAACAGTCTAATAGGGGTGTAATAACAGGTTAATAGGGGTGTAATAACAGTCTAATATGGGTGTAATAACAGTTTAATAACAGTCTAATAGGGGTGTAATAACAGTCCAATAGGGGTGTAATAACAGTCCAATAGGGGTGTATTAACAGTCTAATAGGGGTGTAATAACAGTCTAATAACAGTCTAATAGGGGTGTAATAACAGTCTAATAACAGTCCAATAGGGGTGTAATAACAGTCTAATAGGGGTGTAATAACAGTCTAATAGGGGTGTAATAGCAGTCTAATAGGGGTGTAATAACAGTCTAATAGGGGTGTAATAACAGTCTAATAGGGGTGTAATAACAGTCTAATAACAGTCTAATAGGGGTGTAATAACAGTCTAATAGGGGTGTAATAACAGTTTAATAGGGGTGTAATAACAGTCTAATAGGGGTGTAATAACAGTTTAATAGGGGTGTAATAGCAGTCTAATAGGGGTGTAATAACAGTCTAATAACAGTCCAATTAGTGTGTAATAACAGTCTAATAACAGTCTAATAGGGGTGTAATAACAGTCTAATAGGGGTGTAATAGCAGTCTAATAGGGGTGTAATAACAGTCTAATAGGGGTGTAATAACAGTCTAATAGGGGTGTAATAACAGTCTAATAACAGTCTAATAGGGGTGTAATAACAGTCTAATAGGGGTGTAATAACAGTTTAATAGGGGTGTAATAACAGTCTAATAGGAGTCTAATAACAGTCTAATAGGGGTGTAATAACAGTCTAATAGGTGTGTAATAACAGTCTAATAACAGTCTAATAGGGGTGTAATAACAGTCTAATAACAGTCTAATAGGGGTGTAATAACAGGTTAATAGGGGTGTAATAACAGTCTAATAGGGGTGTAATAACAGTCTAATAACAGTCTAATAGGTGTGTAATAACAGGTTAATAGGGGTGTAATAACAGTCTAATAACAGTCTAATAGGGGTGTAATAACAGGTTAATAGGGGTGTAATAACAGTCTAATAGGGGTGTAATAACAGTCTAATAACAGTCTAATAGGGGTGTAATAACAGTCTAATAACAGTCTAATAGGTGTATAATAACAGGTTAATAGGGGTGTAATAACAGTCTAATAGGGGTGTAATAACAGTCTAATAGGTGTGTAATAACAGTCTAATAACAGTCTAATAGGTGTGTAATAACAGTCTAATAGGGGTGTAATAACAGTCTAATAGGGGTGTAATAGCAGTCTAATAGGGGTGTAATAACAGTCTAATAGGTGTGTAATAACAGTCTAATAACAGTCTAATAGGTGTGTAATAACAGTCTAATAGGGGTGTAATAACAGTCTAATAGGGGTGTAATAGCAGTCTAATAGGGGTGTAATAACAGGTAATAATAACAGTCTAATAGGGGTGTAATAACAGTCTAATAGGGGTGTAATAACAGTCTAATAGGGGTGTAATAGCAGTCTAATAGGGGTGTAATAACAGTCTAATAGGGGTGTAATAACAGTCTAATAGGGGTGTAATAACAGTCTAATAGGGGTGTAATAGCAGTCTAATAGGGGTGTAATAACAGTCTAATAACAGTCTAATAGGGGTGTAATAACAGTCTAATAGGGGTGTAATAACAGTCTAATAGGGGTGTAATAACAGTTTAATAGGGGTGTAATAACAGTCTAATAGGGGTGTAATAACAGTCTAATAGGGGTGTAATAGCAGTCTAATAGGGGTGTAATAACAGTCTAATAACAGTCTAATAGGGGTGTAATAACAGTCTAATAGGGGTGTAATAACAGTCTAATAGGGGTGTAATAACAGTCTAATAGGGGTGTAATAACAGGTTAATAGGGGTGTAATAACAGGTTAATAGAGGTGTAATAACAGGTTAATAGGGGTGTAATAACAGTCTAATAGGGGTGTAATAACAGGTTAATAGAGGTGTAATAACAGGTTATTAGGGGTGTAATAACAGGTCATCTCACCTGAGGAGCACCGTATATGTACAGGACCAGTGGTTCATTCTCTGGGATGACAAACCAGGCTTTCTGCCAGCCTCTGCCTGCTCCCTTCTCCATGTGGTGGAGGAAGCTACACATCACACTGTTCTCTGCAGCCACCGACGCCTGTTTCTGTAGACCACACACACATTACATTGCGTTAGAGACCACTCTCCATTAATGTTGTGCAGCTTGTTCTTATTTTCCACAAGGGTAGTGTTTTATCCCTGACAAAAGGCCCGGGACTCCAGAATACTGTTCTATTTCATATATTTCTATCCTCTTGTCTTCCCGTGCTCTTTTTAAGTACAGTTAAAAATGTGGAAAGTATATAACATAAATGCATGTATTTGGCTGAGTTTGGTATTGCATTTGACCAAGGCCTGTTGTCAGGACCTCCAGCACAACAAATCAAATCAAATTTTATTAGTCACATGCGCCGAATACAACAGGTGTAGGTAGACCTTACAGTGAAATGCTGACTTACGAGCCCCCTTACGAGCCCCCTTACGAGCCCCCTTACGAGCCCCCTTACGAGCCCCCTTACGAGCCCCAACAATGCAGTTTTAAAAAATACGGCTAAGAATAAGACATTTAAAAAAACAAGTAATTAAAATAACAATAGCGAGACTATATACAGGGGGGGGTACCGGTACAGAGTCAATGTGCGGGGGCACCGGTTAGTTGAGGTAGTATGTACATGTAGGTAGAGTTTTTAAAGTGACTATGCATAGATGATAACAACAGAGAGTAGCAGCGGTGTAAAAGAGGGGGAGGGGGGGGGCAATGCAAATAGTCTGGGTAGCCATTTGATTAGGTGTTCAGGAGTCTTATGGCTTGGTGGTAGAAGCTGTTAAGAAGCCTCTTGGTCCTAGACTTGGCACTCCGGTACCATTTGCCGTGTGGTAGCAGAGAGAACAGTCTATGACTAGGGTGGCTGGAGGTTTTTTAGGGCCTTGCTCTGACACCGCCTGGTATAGAGGTCCTGGATGGCAGGAAGCTTGGTGGCCCTACTGGGCGGAGGCCAAGCAGTTGCCATACCAGGCAGTGATGCAACCAGTCAGGATGCTCTCGATGGTGCAGCTGTAGAACCTTTTGAGGATCTGAGGACCCATGCTAAATCTTTTCAGTCTCCTGAGGGGGAATAGGTTTTGTCGTGCCCGCTTCATGACTGTCTTGGTGTGCTTGGACGATGTTCGTTTGTTGGTGATGTGGACAGCAAGGAACTTGAAGCTCTCAACCTGCTCCACTACAGCCCCGTTGATGAGAATAAGGGTGTGCTCGGTCCTCCTTTTCCTGTAGTCCACAATCATCTCCTTTGTCTTGATCACATTGAGGGAGAGGTTGTTGTCCTGGCACCACACTGCCAGGTCTCTGACCTCCTCCCTATAGGCTGTCTCATCGTTGTCCGTGATCAGACCTACTTAATGATGGTGTTGGAGTCGTGCCTGGCTGTGCAGTCATGAGTGAACAGGAGGTAGAGGAGGGGACTGAGCACGCACCCCTGAGGTGCCCCTGTGTTGAGGATCAGTGTGGCGGATGTGCTGTTACCTACCCTTACCACCTGGGGGCGGCCGGTCAGTCCCAGGGTCCTTAGCTTAGTGGTGAGCTTTGAGGGCACTATGGCGTTGAAAGCTGAGCTGTAGTCAATGAATAGCATTCTCACATAGGTGTTACTTCTGTCCAGGTGGGAAAGGGCAGTGTGAAGTGCAATAGAGATTGCATCATCTGTGGATTTGTTGGGGAGGTATGCAAATTGCAGTGGGTCTATGGTTTCTGGAATAATGGTGTTGATGTGAGCCATTACCAGTCTTTCAAAGCACTTCATGGCTACAGACGTGAGTGCTACGGGTCAGTAGTGATTTAGGCAGGTTCTGTGTTCTTGGGCACAGGCACTATGGTGGTCTGCTTAAAACATGTTGGTATTACAGACTCAGACAGGGAGAGGTTGAAAATGTCAGTGAAGACACTTGCCAGTTGGTCCTCCTGGTAATCCATCTGTCCCTGCGGCCTTGTGAATGTTGACCTGTGTAAAGGTCTTACTCACATCGGCTGTGGAGAGTGTGATCACACAGTCTCCCGGAACAGCTGCTGCTCTCATGCACATTTCAGTGTTATTTGGCTTGAAGCGTCTGGAAGGCTCGTGTCACTGGGCAGCTCTCGGCTGGGTTTCCCTTTGTAGTCTGTAATGGTTTGCAAGCTCTGCCACATCAGACGAGCATCAGAGCCGGTGTAGTACGATTCGATCTTAGTCCTGTATTGACGCTTTGCCTATTTGATGGTTCGTCGGAGGGCATAGCGGGATTTCTTATAAGCTTCCGGGTTAGAGTCCCGCTCCTTGAAACCGGCAGCTCTAGCCTTTAGGTCAGTGCGGATGTTGCCTGTAATCCATGGCTTCTAGTTGGGGTATGTACGTACGGTCACTGTGGGGACGACATCATCGATGCACTTATTGATGAAGCCAATGACTGATGTGGTGTACTCCTCAATGCCATCGGAGGAATCCCAGAACATTTCCAGGCTGTGCTAGCAAAACAGTCCTGTAGCTTAGCATCTGCTTCATCTGACCACTTTTTTTATTAATCTAGTCACTGGTGCTTCCTGCTTAAATGTTTTGCTTGTAAGCAGGAATCAGGTGGATAGTATTATGGTCAGATTTTCCAAATGGAGGTCGAGGGAGAGCTTTGTATGTGTCTCTGTGTGGGGTGTAAAGGTGGTCCAGAGTTTTTTTCCCTCTGGTGCACATTTAACATGCTGATAGAAATTTGGTTAAACGGATTTAAGTTTCCCTGCATTAAAGTCCCTGGCTACTAGGAGCGTCGCCTCTGGGTGAGCGTTTTCTTGTTTGCTTATGGCCGAATACAGCTCATTGAGTGCGGTCTTAGTGCCAGCCTCAATCTGTGGTGGTATGTAAAACAGCTACGAAAAATATAGAGGAAAACTCTCTAGGTAGATAGTGTGGTCTACAGCTTATCATGAGATACTCTAACTCAGGCGAGCAAAACCTCAAGACTTCCTTAGATATCGTGCACCAGCTGTTATTTACAAAAATACATAGTCCGCCGCCCCTTGTCTTACCAGACACCGCTGTTCTATCCTGCCAGTACAGCGTATAACCAGCCAGCTGTATGTTGATAGTGACTTCGTTCAGCCACGACTCGGTGAAGCATAAAATATTACAGTTTTGAATGTCCCGTTAGCAGTTAATCTTGCGTCTGGGTCATCGATCTTATTCTCCATAGATTGCACGTTTGCTAGCAGAATGGAAGGAAGTGGGAGTTTATTCGATCGCCTACGAATTCTCAGAAGGCAGCCCGCCCTCTGGCCCCTTTTTCTCAGCCTCCTCTTCACGCAAATCACAGGGATCTGGCCCTGTTCCTGAGAAAGTAGTATATCGTTTGCGTCGGCCTCGTCAGACTCATTAACTTCTTATGGCTGGGGGCAGTATTGAGTAGCTTGGATGAATAAGGTGCCCAGAGTAAACTGCCTGCTACTCAGTCCCAGAAGCTAAGATAGGCATATCCTTAGTATATTTGGATAGAAAACACTCTGAAGTTTCTAAAACTGTTTGAATGATGTCTGTGAGTATAACAGAACTCATATGGCAGGCAAAAACCTGAGAAAAAATCCAACCAGGAAGTTGGAAATCTGAAATTTGTAGTTTTTCAACTCATCGCCTATCGAATATACAGCAGGCAAAACTATACAACAGGCAAAACTCCGTCATTGTAATTGGTGGTTACAATTCTGCACAACATCAACAGAAAAATTATTAATAGAAGTGACTCTTTTCATCAAGCTATTTGGTCATATTGCACTTCCCAAGGCTTCCACTAGATGTCAACAGTCTTTAGAACCTTGTTTGATGCTTCTACTGTGAAGGAGGGGGGAATGAGGGCTCTTTGAGTCAGGGGTCTGGCAGAGTACCATGAGCTGACCACGCGTGTTCACGTGAGAGTTAGCTTGCGTTCCATTGCATTTCTGAAGACAAAGGAATTCTCCGGTTGAAACATTATTGAAGATTTATGATAAAAACATCCTAAAGATTGATTCTATACATCGTTTGACATGTTTCTACGAACTGTAACGGAACTTTTGGACTTTTCGTCTGCTCGCGCCTCATGAATTTGGATTACTGGGCTAAATGTGCGAACAAAAAGGAAGTATTTGGACATAAATTATGTACTTTATCGAACAAATCAAACATTTGTGGAACTGGGATTCCTGGGAGTGCATTCTGATGAAGATCATCAAAGGTAAGTGAATATTTATAACGCAATTTCTGACTTCTGCTGACTCCAACATGGTTTTGTCGTCTGAGCGCCGTACTCAGATTATTGCATGGTTTGCTTTTTCCGTAAAGTTTTTTAAAAATCTGACACAGCGGTTGCATTAAGGAGAAGTATATCTCTAATTCTGTGCATAACACTTGTATCTTATATTAAAGTTTATGATGACTATTTCTGTAAATTGATGTGGCTCTCTACAAAATCAACGGATGTTTAAGAAGCAAAACATTACTGAACGTAACGCGCCAATGTAAACTGAGATGTTAGGATATAAATATGCACTTTATAGAACAAAACATACATGTATTGTGTAACATGAAGTCCTATGAGTGTCATCTGATGAAGATCATCAAAGCTTAGTGATTAATTTTATCTCTATTTCTGATTTTTGTGACTCCTCTCTTTGGCTGGAAAAATGGCTGTATTTTTCTGTGACTAGGTACTAACCTAACATAATCGTTTGGTGTGCTTTCGCTGTAAAGCCTTTTTGAAATCGGACCCTGTGGTGGGATTAACAAGAAGTGTATCTTTAAAATGGTGTGAAATACTTGTATGTTTGAGGAATTTTAATTATGAGATTTCTGTTGTTTGAATTTGGCGCCCTGCACTTTCACTGGCTGTTGTCAAATCGATCCCGTTAACGGAATCTTAGCCGATCTCAGCCATAAGAGGTTAAAGGAAAAAGGATTCTGCCAGTCCGTGGTGAATAATCGTAGTCCTGATGTCCAGAAGTTATTTTCGGTCATATGAGACGGTAGCGGCAACATTATGTACAAAATAAGTTAAAAAAAATAAGTTACAAACAACGCAAATAAACGAATGAAAAACACAATTGGTTGGGGGCAAGTAAAACGTCTGCCTTCTTCTCCGCCGCCATTTAAGTATCTGATGTATAGATATGTATTTAACCTCAGGTCTTATCTATCTATTATCACCTGCTAGCTGATCCCATCGACTTACAGTCTTTGTACTAACGCTAGTTAGCATTGGGTCGCTAGTTAGCATTGGGTCGCTAGTTAGAATTGGATCGCTAGTTAGCATTGGGTCGCTAGTTAGCATTGGGTCGCTAGTTAGCATTGGGTCGCTAGTTAGCATTGGGTCGCTAGTTAGCATTGGGTCGCTAGTTAGAATTGGGTCGCTAGTTAGCATTGGGTCGCTAGTTAGCATTGGGTCGCTAGTTAGCATTGGGTCGCAAAACTCCCTCTAACTTTCTTCATACTGGACAAAGATACATGAACATGGTCTGACCCTGGGGAAGTAGATCAAATTAGGAAGTATCCCTTTTTCTATGGCAGTCAGGATCCTGTTATGTACCTCTAGTATTGACCGCCGTCTGTTTATGCTGCAGGTCAGGCTGGCGGGGGAGGGGGGAACCCCCACTAGGGTGGTGTAGCAGTCGATACACACCCTGCTAGCCCTGTTGTTGTCGTAGAGCAGACGGGCCCTGAACTCTGAACACTTTCCACACACCACCTGGGATACACAGAGAGAGGAGGTACACCTCCATAATGCTGTTAACATGCAGTACACCTGGGATACACAGAGAGCTCAGGTGTAGGAGACAAGAAGCAGTTCACTGACGACAGGCCATTGATGGAAAACTAGGTGCATCCTCTTCAATATCAGAATAAATAGGAACAATTTACTCAATAAAAAAAACTCTTGATTTGACCATACTTTTTACTTTATAGAGTATTGAGCAAGACAACCCTACTTTCTCAGCAGTTTACTGGGGACACGGGCGTAGTAAACAGAGAGACTTGGACTAGAGACATGGAAGGAGTAAACAGAGAGACTAGGACTGGAGACATGGAAGGAGTAAACAGAGAGACTAGGACTAGAGACATGGAAGGAGTAACAGACAGACTAGAGACATGGAAGGAGTAACAGACAGACTAGGATGGAGACATGGAAGGAGTAACAGACAGACTAGGACTGGAGACATGGGCGTAGTAAACAGAGAGACTAGGACTGGAGACATGGAAGGAGTAACAGACAGACTAGGACTGGAGACATGGAAGGAGTAAACAGAGAGACTAGGACTGGAGACATGGGCGTAGTAAACAGAGAGACTAGGACTGGAGACATGGAAGGAGTAACAGACAGACTAGGACTGGGGACATGGAAGGAGTAAACAGACAGACTAGGACTGGGGACATAGAAGGAGTAACAGACAGACTAGGACTGGGACATGGAAGGAGTAACAGACAGACTAGGACTGGGGACATGGAAGGAGTAACAGAGAGACTAGGAATGGAGACATGGAAGGAGTAACCAGACAGACTAGGACTAGAGACATGGAAGGAGTAACAGACTAGGACTGGGGACATGGAAGGAGTAAACAGAGAGACTAGGACTGGAGACATGGAAGGAGTAAACAGACAGACTAGGACTAGAGACATGGAAGGAGTAAACAGAGAGACTAGGAATGGGGACATGGAAGGAGTAACAGACAGACTAGGACTGGGGACATGGGCGTAGTAAACAGAGAGACTAGGACTGGGGACATGGAAGGAGTAACAGACAGACTAGGACTGGGGACATGGAAGGAGTAAACAGACAGACTAGGACTGGGGACATGGAAGGAGTAAACAGACAGACTAGGAATGGAGACATGGAAGGAGTAACAGACTAGGACTGGGGACATGGAAGGAGTAAACAGACAGACTAGGAATGGAGACATGGAAGGAGTAACAGACTAGGACTGGGGACATGGAAGGAGTAAACAGAGAGACTAGGACTGGAGACATGGAAGGAGTAAACAGACAGACTAGGACTGGGGACATGGAAGGAGTAACAGACAGACTAGGACTGGAGACATGGAAGGAGTAAACAGACAGACTAGGACTGGGGACATGGAAGGAGTAAACAGACAGACTAGGACTAGAGACATGGAAGGAGTAACAGACTAGGACTGGGGACATGGAAGGAGTAACAGACAGACTAGGACTGGGGACATGGAAGGAGTAAACAGACAGACTAGGAATGGAGACATGGAAGGAGTAACAGACAGACTAGGACTGGGGACATGGAAGGAGTAACAGACAGACTAGGAATGGAGACATGGAAGGAGTAACAGACTAGGACTAGAGACATGGAAGGAGTAAACAGACAGACTAGGACTGGGGACATGGAAGGAGTAAACAGACAGACTTGGACTGGAGACATGGAAGGAGTAACAGACAGACTAGGACTGGAGACATGGAAGGAGTAAACAGAGAGACTAGGACTGGGGACATGGAAGGAGTAAACAGACAGACTAGGACTGGGGACATGGAAGGAGTAACAGACAGACTAGGACTGGGGACATGGAAGGAGTAAACAGACAGACTAGGACTGGGGACATGGAAGGAGTAAACAGACAGACTAGGACTGGGGACATGGAAGGAGTAACAGACAGACTAGGACTGGGGACATGGAAGTAGTTCACTTGTTGGGGTGGAGGGGAGGGGACAACATTTCAACCAATGAGAGTCAAGGTACAGCTCAAAACCCCAAACTCTCACTCAATAGTGATCAAAATGTTCATCTTAATTTTATATATATATATGAATACTTTTTTCAATCAAGAGTTTTTAAAATTGAGGAGTAGAGCGACTGACTGACATAATCAGGTCACGTGTACATAACATCATGACTTTGATTGGAAACGTACGTGTCCACAGGCTTTGCAGTGGTGACGTCTCTTGGTGATGGAGTTGAACGGCTCCTGGCACTTCATACACAGAGTCACCTCCTTCTCCCGGATCGGAGTGGGAGCACGC